>NW_027755567.1:0-301 GCF_054177405.1 Leptonychotes weddellii | reverse complement strand
GAAAAGAAAGGAAAGGAAAGGAAAAAGAAAAGAAAAGAAAAAAAAGCTTTCCCAAACACCTCAAGCTGACACATGTTTATTTCTCACAAGATCAACCATAAATTTAAAGAAGACTTTGAAAAAGTGAGTATTTGTCTTCCCCAAGACCTTTAGAGACCTTGCCACTGATACCCCCGTACACCAGGGGATCATTGAGACCATCTCTTCTAAAATCTTGCAGCTGTCTGCAGACCTTTGACTGTCTGCACTCCATATTCCTGTATCCTCTCTTCACTTTCCAATCTGTACTCATAGTTCTCTA
>NW_027755566.1:0-301 GCF_054177405.1 Leptonychotes weddellii | reverse complement strand
CCCAGGTGTTCACAGCACCGCGGGATGCAGGCATCTCTCCATCCTCTCTCCTGGCTGTCCCCTCATCTCACACAAGGGAGGGAGCAGGCTCCATGCCCACTGGATGCGTCCTGCCAGAGCCCCCCCGACCACCCCAGCCTGGGCCTTCCTGGGGACAAACCAGCACAAGCATCACCAGCTCCCCCAGCTGACTGCAGAGGACACTCTGTTGTCCTCAGAGGCCATGGTGCCGGCCTCCAATCTGCCCAGCTGCCATCACCACCGGCCTCTCCCCTTCCTGGAGGCTGCAGCTGAGAGGCCA
>NW_027755565.1:0-301 GCF_054177405.1 Leptonychotes weddellii | reverse complement strand
ATTTGTTAGTAAATAACTCACAATTCCAGCGAAACCAATTTCACAATCCCGCAGTGGGGCACCTCCGTGTCCTGAGAATTCCACTCCAGTCGGCCCCTGACAATGCAGCCAAAATGGGGGCTTGGTTAAACCGGAACGCACCAGGTTGCTGATTCTTTGTGCTCACTTTATGTGTTTCAAAAGCATTGTGGGATTAATTGAAACTAGTTGGTGGAGGGCGCCTGGGTGGCTCAGCCGTTAACCATCTGCCTTCGGCTCAGGTCATGATCCCAGGGTCCTGGGATCGAGCCCCCGCATCGGG
>NW_027755564.1:0-301 GCF_054177405.1 Leptonychotes weddellii | reverse complement strand
CCCTGCTCTGTGGGGAGCCTGCTTCTCCCTCTCCCACTCCCCCTGCTTGTGTTCCCTCTCTCGCTGTGTCTCTCTCTGTCAAATAAATAAATAAAATCTTTAAAAAAAAAAAAAAAGAATTGTGGGGAGAGGCTGAGTCCAGCTTTAGTGTAATTATCTTTGATGATACAAACAGCAAGGTAAGTGCTAGTCCTCTGGCAGGATACATAGGTGGCTTTCCAATTTTGTAATGGAGAATTTTCTTCACACTGCTGCTTAATGCCATTTGCTTTTACTAAACACAAAATATGCGTCTTGGCTA
>NW_027755563.1:0-301 GCF_054177405.1 Leptonychotes weddellii | reverse complement strand
AGGGGCGCCTGGGTGGCTCAGTTGGTTAAGCGACTGCCTTCGGCTCAGGTCATGATCCTGGAGTCCTGGGATCGAGTCCCGCATCGGGCTCCCTGTTCGGCAGGGAGTCTGCTTCTCCCTCTCCCACTCCCCGTTTGTGTTCCCTCTCTCGCTGTGTCTTTCTCTGTCAAATAAATAAATAAAATCTTTAAAAAAAAAAGAAGCAGGTGCAGGCAAAGCCTCCTGACGTCTGGGCCGTGGTGGGTCCGCATGTGGTGCTTGGAGGTGCTGCTGCCATTTTGGGACACGAAAGGGGCCAGTC
>NW_027755562.1:0-301 GCF_054177405.1 Leptonychotes weddellii | reverse complement strand
GGACGCGGAGTTCGGGGAGCGGGGGCAGGGGGAGTGGTGGTCGTATTATTCCGCCTACCACGATACTAAAAACAATGCCCATATATAGGAAACTCCAAAGAACTGTCGTTTTATTTTTAAAACATTTTCTAAAATTTTTTCCTGCTTTATTGAGTTATAGCTGACATAAAACAATGTATATTTTTTTTCTTTTTTTTTTTAAACAATCAAGACGGGGTTAAGAAACAAGTCACTGGCATGGAAATTCACTCCAATAATATTTGAAGTTACCCTAAAAATCTAAGGTTTTCGATATCTGATG
>NW_027755561.1:0-301 GCF_054177405.1 Leptonychotes weddellii | reverse complement strand
GTGAACGGCGAGGGTCCCGATTGTAATGTGCAGTCTTCTGGGGCGTCAGCCTGTCAGTTACAGGAGTGAGCACCCAGCATGTGTCTGTGCGGTGCATGGCTGGGGGGTTGGCCGGTTTCAGCCCCCTGGACAGAATGGGTGGTGCAGCCCTTATGGTGGTTTGCTTGTGTGGAGCTGGGGCTTCTCTGCACAGCGGGGGCTGGCTGGCCCCTAGCTTTAGTTACACAGAACTGCGTCCTTCAAAATGATAACCAAACCGGAAAATCTCTCCTCATTAACTGCTCTTGCATTCGCTGCACCT
>NW_027755560.1:0-301 GCF_054177405.1 Leptonychotes weddellii | reverse complement strand
TAAGTTAGGCTTTATTATTTTAACCTGCGGCTGCCTCTTCACGGTGTGAACTGTTTGAGTTTGGACTCTCCACAAGCAGATCCTCAGGCAGGGACTTAGCTGTGAGTTGTTGATTTGGGAGGTGATCCTGGGAGGCACCGTGAGGAAGCAGGGAGGAAAACCCAAGGAAGTCTGAATGAGAGGGTTACACGACAGGTGACTGGGGAACCCTCTCAGAGGCTGTGAACACACCCAGAGCTGTCCCACCAAGGACGCAAGGACACCGGGTATTTATCCAGCAATTCCCATCCTTCATGGGTGG
>NW_027755559.1:0-301 GCF_054177405.1 Leptonychotes weddellii | reverse complement strand
CGAGGTAATGCTGGCCTCATAAAATGAGTTTGGAAGTTTTCCTTCCATTTCTATTTTTTGGAACAGTTTCAGAAGAATAGGTATTAATACTTCTTGAAATGCTTGGTAGAATTCCCCTGGGAAGACATCTGGCCCTGGGCTCTTGTTTTTTGGGAGATTTTTGAATACTGCTTCAATTTCCTTAGTGGCTATGGGTCTGTTCAGGTTTTCTATTTCTTCCTAGTTCAGTTTTGGTAGTTTATAAATGTCTAAGAATGCATCCATTTCTTCCAGATTATCTAATTTGCTGGCATAGTGTTGC
>NW_027755558.1:0-301 GCF_054177405.1 Leptonychotes weddellii | reverse complement strand
CAAATGAGTTATTAATGCAGGGCAGATCAATATCTCAATAAACTGACGTTGTGGCTAGAGAGAAGGAAGAGGCAGAGGCTATTTGTGAGAAACAAGTGGAACTGGCCAGTCAAGCTCTCCATAAGCGACAATTCCCACTCTTAATGTTGTTACCACTTTAGGGCAAAAATAAGAGAGTTGCTCTTTATTGGATTTATGATGGCTCAAATTGGCCTTTTAGAGGGGTAACTCTTCAGATTGCTACGTACTGGTCACAAATCCAGTGCAAATCAGCTGTTTGTGGATTTTGAGTCAGGTTCTT
>NW_027755557.1:0-4251 GCF_054177405.1 Leptonychotes weddellii | reverse complement strand
TTTTTTTTTTTTTAAAGATTTTATTTATTTATTTGACAGAGAGAGACAGAGTGAGAGAGGGGACACAAGCAGGGGGAGGGGAGAGGGAGAAGCAGGCTTCCCGCAGAGCAGGGAGCCCGATGCGGGGCTCGATCCCAGGACACTGGAATCATGACCTGAGCCGAAGGCAGACGCTTAACGACTGAGCCACCCAGGCGCCCCTCCACATCTTCTTGGGTTGGATGGGAAATTCATCTCCCTTGCAGATTAAACACCTATTGATTTTTTTTCCTCCGGCAAAGGGGAATGAGACAGCTATTTCTTCCTCTGCAGACAGAAGGAAAGAAAAAACAAAGTCAAACCAGACTCCCATTCGGTGATTTTCTGTTCAGGCCTGAATGCTAAACAGCGTTGGCTCCCAGGGGGTGACTCAGGTTCTGCAGCTCATAGAAATTTGGAGTTGGGAGGGTCCCGACAGACTATCCAGTCCTCTCTAAACTGAGGAAACAGAGATCCCCAGATGGGAAGGGACACAGAATTAGGTAGGGATGGAACCCGAACTAGAGCATACACAGGTATGCATATAGGATGAGCGCAATCTGATGGCTCTTCGCTCCAGAAACCCTTCCAGGGCCGGCTGTTGGGGACAGTTCGGGCTCTCGTATTGCTCCTTAATGTAAATACGATTAGATAATCCTGCTCACGTTTTGCCAGTCTGATTGGAGTTTATGTTAACCTCAATTAAACCATCAGCCTAGCTTTCCCGTATAGAGCATGGCTTCGGGAGGGAGGTGTCTCTCCACCCTTTGTAAGGAGATGCGTGCGGTGATTGGTGGGTTCGGGGAGCGCCGGAGCTGGCGACCAATAGGGAGCGCGGGGAGGCGGGGCGTCCCGGGGTGGGGCGGAGCCGCGGATAGACGGGCGGGGGGCGGGGCGGCGCGGTCGCCGTGGTTACCGCACCCCAGCTGCCGCTGATCAGTAAACACTAATTATGCCCGCCACCCAAGTGCCGGGGCGGCGTGAAAGTGGAGAGTGAAAAACACCTCAATCCCACTCCGGGACTTTGGTATGGTTTTTAATTTTACAGCTCCTGTCCTCGAATCTGTCCCAGCGCGTTAGTATTACGTGCAAGGTTTCCCGACAGGGCTTTGATGGATGTTGCCCGGAGAGAAGCTGCTTTCCCGGGCAGAGAAGAGCTTCCCCCCAAGAGGCCTGGATGGACGAGCCCCGCTGTGCCCGCCTGGACCTGATGCAAGCGCTTGGGTGGTCCTTGATGGAGCAGAAACCTCGTTTCCTGTGTGAAGGCCCGTCGTGGCCCAGGTGGACGGCCACGGAGACACACGCCACCACCTCCCCCAGAAATCTGCCCCAGGCCAGGGGTGTGGGGAGCGGCTTCCCCCCGGGGGGGGGGGGCTCACGTATAGCCCCACTCTCTGGCGATACCCAGACTCTTCCGCCCCAGCACGCTCTCCCCCGCCCCCACTGTGCTGCCCGCGAGCAGTGGGGACACAAACGCGTGCACACGGACGGCCAGGGCCACTCCACGGTCACGCCCAGTCTCACGCACGCGGGCCAGCGCGCACGATCCTGCTCCAGCCCCCTTCCACCCCCATAGCACCCTCTAGCCGGTCTGACTGACCCACTGGAATCTAGCCCCAAGCTCCCACCTTCCCCCGGCGCCCGGAGCTGGGCCTGCGGTGGGCTTGTTTGATCACCTGCTTTTTTATTTCTTCTGCATTTATGACCCTGCTGACCCCCGGGGAGAGGGCAGCACAGCTAGCCAATCAGGGTGCTGTCATCTCTGAAGGTCAAGGTAATGCCCATTTCCCAAGATCATTCACAGACTTCACAATCCTTGTTCTCAGGACAAAACGTGGCAGTCAGCACTAAATGTGACTTTCCCCCAACCAAAGAATAAAAAGCTGAAGATAAAAACGAACCCTTTTATTAGAATGTAGAGGTCAGTCTTCTTAAGTGAACACAATTCTTCTCACCTGAAACCTGTCTTCAGTCTTAAGAGAAAGCGCTGACATGGTATGAGCTGGTCTGCATCCTGTGCATTCCAGGCTTGTTTCCCTCATCATTTTAGATAATTTCCTTTTTTCCCCCTTTAGCTATCAAGACACAGACCACCTTATGAATTGCACCACGTTGTAAACGGACCCATTAGGGGCGCCTGGGTGGCTCAGTTTGTTAAATGTCTGCCTTGGGCTCAGGTCATGATCCCAGGGTCCTGGGGTGGAGACCCACCACGGGTTCTCTGCTGAGAGTCTGCTTCTCCCTCTGCCTCTGCCGCTTCCCCTGCTTGTGCTCTCTCTCTCTGTCAAATAAATAAATAAAATCTTTTTTTAAAAAACGGATCCATTTGAAATACATCAATTTGTGATCTTAAATTTCGTGAGAGGTTAGAGTAGGTTCGAGAATGAAGGGACTGGGGGGACAGGAATGTAGACCTGTGGAGTCGCTTTCTTTCAGATAAGGTGCCCGAGGCTTTCAGTGCACTGAACCTACTCTCATTCCCACCTGGGGAAAAATGTGCGTCATCATTATTTCTGTGCTCGAAAACCCAAGATGACTCCTGGTTTTGACCTAATGTACTAAAAACCAACTCTGGCCTCTATAGTCTGAGGCCTGGAGCTACAGGTCTCATGAAACCAGCCTGACTGCAGAGGTTGTTTGTACTTCCCTGCTTTGCCCTGCCCAGAACACCTTCCTTTCATCCCTCTAACTCCACCTGCAAATTCCCCATCTCCATTCACACCCAGTCAGTCCCACAGTTCAGCCCTTCTGGGCATTTGCCTCCTCATTAAGTAGCAGAATAAGGGCCATTCAAATGGGAGGGTTAGTCCAGTCCTGGGTAAGAGGTTCCCACAGGGTCTGGTTCTAGCCTTCATGTGGTCCTTGGTTTGTGGAGCAGCGTGGGAAGTTTTGAGGAAGAAGGAATTCATTTAGAGTCAGCAAAGAGGAATGCAGGTGAGCTAGGGAAGTTGAGGTCGGTATCCGTAGCAGCTGAGACCTGTTTGGGATTTGTCCCAAGCTCCATAATAACCCTAGACAAGACACTAAAATAATTGGGAGAGCTGTGTTTTTCCCTGTCAATTTATGACTGGCCGTGTCTGGCCAAGAAAAAGGAGGTGGAGGAAACACGCCAGGAACCATTTGCCAGACAACTCGGCAAATAAGGCTGAGTCTGAAACTGAGGCAGGCCAGAAATTGCAATTAGCGTGGAAATGAAGATCTTTTCAGAAAAGAAAATGGCTCCAGCGCTTGTTCCCTATTGTCTCTCCCATCCTCTGGCGCCCACCCAGACAGCCCTGAGACAGCCCCTTGGCTCGCAGACTTGTGAATACCCAGCCAGGATAAGGGGGAGCAGTCACCCGTCCTCACCTGCTTCTGGAAGGGCCACGCTGCCTGTGGCGAAGGGAAACTCAGGGAGGCTGGTGGGAGGCAGGTCCTCTGAAGGGAGGAGAAAGATCTCCCCTGAATGCATTTGGGCAGAGTTTGTTGCAGACCCCCAAATCAGGGGGAGTTTAAAATGGTGTCCTCGAGAGTTTGTCTCTTTCCCATCTGAAGGCATTAGCTATGGAAAAAGTGCATGCGCTCTGTGAGAAGGCTGGGAACTCTGAGCTGAAGTTAGAGGACACAAACTTAGTCAACATTTTTTCGGCAATAAAGAGGATAGGATGTTTTTTTCATTTTCATCCTAATTTTGTTTATAGAATATGGGTGGTAGGTCCTGCTAGCCTACAGTATGCTCATTCTGACGAATCCATCCATCATTTGAGCTTTTACCAGCGACAGACTCAGGGCCAAGTGCTTTGTATGCATAGTTCATTTTACAGGCCCCCCCACCCCCACCTGACTGCTCCGGGGGTCGTTAATTGCCCTGTGATGGAAGAAAAACTGGAGGCTGAGAGGTTAAGTAACGTACCCAGGGCCACGCAGCTCCCGAGTGGTAGTGCAGGACTCAGACTGGGGATTCTGACTCCACAGCCCAGCAGCTCTTGGCAGGGCCCTGCGGGTACCGCGCCCTGGGAGCCCAGGCAAGGGAGACCCGTGGCCCTCGAGGCCTCGCAAGAGGCGTCTGCAGGGCCCGGCGGGGAAAGGCCCAAAAGGTCCCGGGGCAAAAATATTGCGGAAACAGCCCCTGGCAGCGGGAAGTGAGGTGGCCCCACGCCTGGAAGGGCCTAGGGCTGGAGGGTGGCGGGGAGGCAAGCAGGAGGTGGCTGAGAGCCGGGCTTTGGGCCGCGGCCAGGATTTGGGCCCCAGCGC
>NW_027755556.1:0-14047 GCF_054177405.1 Leptonychotes weddellii | reverse complement strand
AACATAATAAAATTAAAAAATAAAAAATAAAAATAAATAAAATGGGGAAAAAAAAAAAACTAACCCAAAATTCTGGTTGTAACTGAACCATTTCCAATGCAAGGAAAAATTTAGAAGTTCACACAGTAAGTGTTCCAAGTTACCCAAGATAAAATACACGAGAAGACACTATTTATTAAATAAATTCTGACGTACATCCTAACAAAAGTAAATTCTAGATCTGGGATCACAAATGCAAAAAGGCATTTTAATAAAACTAAGTCACTTGCATTGTTATGCCCATGCAAATACTGTGAATATAAAGCCTTGCAGACAGGAGTTTTAGATATACCCATATTTTCTTCAGCCACAAAATCAACAATGACCGCCTTAGTTCTTCAGCATCTTCATACCATTATACTCATTTCATATATCGATGGTAACAGTATCTGCAATAAGTCATGCAAACCAGAAAAAACAAATTGCCTGGCAAAATATATTTCCATCCTCTGTAAATACTCCTTATTATTTATTATTAGAATCATCTGATATCTTTAAGATTTAGAATCTATATTCTGTTGTGGGTATCTTTCAAATTTGGAACAATCCCCAGGGTTCTTTTTTTTTTTTTTTACATTGCATATTATGTTTTATTGATAGTGACATATAGCAAAAATTTTATGTATATATTAATTATCCATGGTCCCTTATAAATATTTAAAGTTCTTTTTCCAAGCACAATCATACTGCAAAGTCATATCATAAACTAAATTTTAGAAGACAATTTAAAAAATAAAATGCATTAAAGATATTATAAATCATGATGAGATATTGAGATGGCTTATAAATCTGACTTTAA
Organism: Leptonychotes weddellii; assembly: GCF_054177405.1. Taxonomy (NCBI): domain Eukaryota; kingdom Metazoa; phylum Chordata; class Mammalia; order Carnivora; family Phocidae; genus Leptonychotes; species Leptonychotes weddellii. The sequence goes on along the minus strand of NW_027755556.1, from coordinate 13,209 downwards.
ACATTCTAATTACAATCAAATGTAGACTTTTACCAAGAAGTTGATAATTTTGGGGAAGGAGCCCTTCTGAGGAAAGATTTAGTTTTAATATAATTAATGGTCAGATTAGCATACCTGAAGTCCTATGTTCTTAAAAAGTTCATTCAGAATCCACAAATGCAAGCAGAAGATTATAAAGTCTTAGTATTCTTAGATGCACAAACATCTTTTAAAAAATTTGAAGTATTCAGTTTGCCTTAAGATACATTCCTTGAATTGAAAATTGTTGAGGTTTCCAAATACTATCTTTTCATGTCTTCTTCAGCCTGGATCTGATTTTCTTCCCAGGAATCTTGTAGAATCTTCCATTGTCTTCAGTGTTGAAATTAAGTAATAGTGAGCCTTGGTGTGGTAGTATTTTCATTTGCTGCACTGGGCTCTCAAGAGGCCTTTCAACGAAAAACTCATCAGTTCTGGAAAATACCCTTTGGTGACTTATTTGATAAAATTTTCCCCTCTATTTTCTCTCTTTGCTGATTCTAAAATTCCTGTTATTTGGCTATTGGGCCTCCTACTTTCTTTTCTTTCCAATCTTTATCTTTTTGCTCTACTTTCTGAGAGAATGCCTCTATTTTATCTCCTTTTTATTGAGTTTTCCATTTCTTCTGTTCTATTATTTTCCAAGAACTTATTTTTTTTCCCCTTTGGTCCTTTTCAAGTAGTATCCCTGGTCATATTCATGAAAGTAATACCTTTTCTTATCTCTTTGAGGATACTCCAATAGTTTCTTGAAATGTTCTCCCTAAAAAATTCTACTTCCTCTAACCTGCTTTTTTGGTTTGTTGATGTTCCATAATTTATAATGTTTTGGTCCTCAAATGCCTGGTGATCCTTTGCCATCTTCTCTTAAGTATGAATGAACACTATAAAGCTGACTGAAATTTCAATATGTGTGTGAGGCTTGTCAAATGTGGTCTTTATTCTAGTGTAGCTAGCTACACCGTTTTCTTGGGAATCTTTGATGTTAATACCTTTAGGTCTTTTCTCTCACTGGTCTGATTCCTTAAAGATGACTTTCTATATCCTACCTACTGCCAGTGTCTTCTTGGAGAAGGAGGAGAAGGCAGAAGAGGATTATACTATTTGGTATAAAACTTTCAGTTATTCCTCATTTTCAGATCAGCACTGCCACACACAATTGTGCTTGGCATACCCTAGTCCAGAGATACTCTGTTTGACTCTCTGCAAGAATGAACGTTCAATCTTTTTGGGGGGCAAGAAAGTATAACTGTCTCTCTTTTCAGCCCCACCTCATCCTTCTTTCCACTTCCTATCAATATCTGAGCCTTTGAGGGTATCTGCATCATAAAGTGGGATGCTTTCCAGCTTTCCTCAGTGCTAGTTTAGAATTCACCATTCTCAGGTCTGTTAAGTCATTCAACATTCATCAGACATCCAGCTTCCAAAATTTGGTTGCCATTTTTATCACTTCCATTTTTTTGTTGTTGTTGTTCTTGTAGGATAATGTCTTTAAACAAAACCCCCCTCACTGTTAGTAAGATTTGAGAAGGGGATGAAACTAATTATGTGCTCAGTCCTCTATCTTTCATTGGAATACCCATATGCATAAGTTTATAAAAGTCTTATTTTAAGACCTTGGAAGCATTAGCTTTTCCCATACAGATAAAGTGATAAAATGAGATTAGTCTTTTAGAAAGATTTTTTTCAGAGATATCTCATTTGAAAGTTTCAGAGCTAGAAAACATCTTACACCTCTGCAATCGTTTCTGTACATTCTTTGCTGGTTTTAAAAAATACTTCATAGTCTACTCAGGGATTCTTGTCTTTAGGTTATAATATGTATGTAATTACTGAAAATCCTTCCAAAAGAGAATGGAATCACAGCACAAAATATGTCATTTAATATTTTACTCAACACTTTTTAACCTTAAAATAATAAGATTAAATTGGTCCAAAATCAACCAGAGGCTTTCTTGTTTATCATGCTGGGAAATTTCAGAATTCTTGAAGCCAGTCTACACCTTCTTGCAATCCTTCTCCTTTTATGGCTTCACTAGCACAAATATGCTATGGTTATCTTTGCTGTTCTCTACACACAGCAGCTGAGACACTTTTACAGATGTCACTGCATCTCTAAGATCCATTTTGTTTGCAAAGAATAAGATTGGTATTCGGCGGTGCTTAATATCTGGATGGTTCAGCAGAGTATCAAGTTCTTCTTTGGCCACAACCATTCTCAACCTATCGCTACTATCAATGACAAAAATAATGGCTTGTTCTTCTTTATAATAGTGTGCCCAGAGATTTCTGTATCTTCCTTGACCTGACATGTCAAACACTGTAAAAGACAAACTGGATGATTTGAATTTCTCTATGCTGAATCCTATGGTTGGAACTATATCTTGTGATTGAGCATTTGAAGGTTTAAGTTTGTTAATGATTGTTGTTTTGGCGCTATTATCCAGACCAAGGCACAAAACATGAACCTCCTCCTTCTTTAGGCCAAGCAAGCCTGAAAGTCTGTCTAGCAATCCCATAATGTGATTCAAATATTTACAAACCAGCTGGTCTTTGAAGTTAGTCCTGCAGGCTCAGGGGCTGAAGAGGAACAGGAATGGACCACTCGCTCACTCGTATACGTCTCTGGAATAAATATCGGGCATCTCTCAGCCTTAGTCTCTATGCCTCCATTGTAGGAATCCCTGCTCCTGAGCAAAGCCACTTCTACAAGCTGGGTGAATTGGTTGCCTGTTCCTCAGCCGGAGCATCAGTCATCCCTAGGGTTCTTAAATGTATGTTTCTAAAGCATGGCCCTCACCAAAACAATACTCTATGGTCAAACATGTTTGAACAATGCCACACACTACATAGCCACTTAGGAAATCTACAATATACACTAAGGAGTTTAAGAAGATCCCAGCAAGTAAGACTTGGTAAATGGACATCAATTTCCAAAACATATTTCACTAGGAACCAGTTTTATTTCAAACAATTCCTCTTACTATCCTGGGTATCATATTTGAGGACATGCTCTACTGGAGGAAAGATGTTCTAGAATAGATAGGTTTGGGAGATTGAAAAAAAAACAAAAGTTAACTGTTCTCTCTCTCTGACAACCTCATTGTATCCATCTCTCTTTTCTTCATAGATGTCTGTCCTACCCCAATGTTTTTGTTAGAATTCTGACTACTTTAAACCTTAAAATGGGAGAAAATAGTAAGAAAAAATGAGAAAAATAATATTTAATAACTTACTTGACAGACTGAAATACTGACATTTTGAAATAAATTAACTTTAGTTCCAAAGCAAATTATTTTACCGAAAAATGATTTGATTAGTCCAAATAGGTACTTACATTTATTGATATATGTTAAATATATGGGTATGTACTTAGGAGTTATATATATATCATTTCTATTCAGAAATGAACATACAGTTACACCTTTATGTAACAAGTATGCTGAACATGCATAATTCATAACATAAAACATTTTTATTTTCTTGCCCATTGTCCCTCTAAACTTGATTAGGTGTTAATGATCTTCCTCTGCCCTTAGATAAAAAACTCTAACAGGCCCATTAGTTTGCTTTTCACAGGTGATAGACAGTCCTAGAACCACTTCAAGTTACAAACAGAAAGGCTACAACATGTACTAAGCAAACATCTGTCCTTGCCTTTGTGTTGAGTCTCTTCCCTAGTCCTGCTTCAATATGGAAACCGCTAATAGGGTAATGGTCATGGTGATTTTCTCCTTCTCCCCCATACTGCCCTTACCCTGCTAGCTAATGTTCTGATTCTCCCAAGGTTGAAAAAATTAAGGGACAGGAGAACTCTTCCTGTGCTGGTTCTGTTACAAGTCAGCTTTGCTCTCTATGGGCCTGTAGTGCATGAGTACATATTAGGAGTTATCTGTATGAGGCGCCTGGGTGGCTCAGTCGGTTGAGCATCCCACTCTTGATTTTGGCTCAGGTTGTGATCTCAGGGCATGAGATCGAGTGCCACATCAGGCTCCATGCTGGGCGTGGAGCCTGCTTAAGAGTCTCTCTCTCTCTTGGGGCGCCTGGGTAGCTCAGTCAGTCAAGTGTCTGCCTTTGGGTCAGGTCATGATCCCAGGGTCCTGGGATGGAGCCCTGCATCAGGCTTCCTGCTCATGGGGAGCCTGCTTCTCCCTCTCCTCCCCACTCATGCTGTCTCTCGCTCTCCCTCTCTCAAATAACTAAATAAAATCTTTAAAAAAAAAAAAAATCCTAGACTTTATTCCCAGAAAAACTTTAAAAAAAAAATTCTCTCTCTCTCTCTTTCTCTCTCCCTCTCTCTCTTTCTCTCTCCCTCTGCCCCCCTCCACCCATCTCTAAAAAAAAAAAAAGGAGTTGTCTGTGTCTGTATACCTGATGCTGAGTTTTTTGGGGGAGTCTGCATGGACTATGCAGAGGTTCCCTGCAGGGTCCTTCTCTTAGACCTAGACTCTTCTCTGGGTTGTTCTTTGTGAACCTCTCCTTGAGCCCCAAGGATCTAGCAATCTCCCTTGGACCTCATATGTTGTGGTTCCCTGACCTCCTTCAGTTGCAATTCTTGACTAGATTCAAAACAACTCCTCATTGGCTCTGTCCTCTGCAGTCTGGATCTGGTCCCTAGGAAACACTCGCATACTCATGCTCTGACAAAGCCTGGAAAAGCAGGCCAATTCTCAAGCATCAGCACACCCATCCTACCATCCACATAGTTGACAGTCTGTCTTTGCTTTCCCTTCTAGATTTCCTAGGTTGAGTCAGACACTGATTCATGGGCTGCTCTAAATTCCTGGGTCCTCCAACTGCAAGAAACACAATTCAGAGCTCTCTGATTAGTCCTTTTGATGACACCTCTCTGGATTTGGGGTTACAAAACAGTACTCACCACCACTTCTCCCAAGGGGGTGGTGACAATTCACTGCATGACCACAGCTCTCTCCAAAGAAATTTCTTCTCTAACCCCCTCTTGGCTCTTAAATATTCAAAAGCCATAAGGCAGACTCATGATATACTACATATGGGATAGTTGGTCTTTTGACAGATACCATAGGCATCTCAATGAAAACTCAGACAAGAAGAGATCCATTCTAATATCCTGCTCATTTCACATGTACATGTGTGTTTATATTTTATATGCAGTTTCTATAACAACTTCAACTATTTAAGAGTGATATAAGAGTCTCAGCTCTCTCCAAATTCAACAATAATCTCCAACTCTCGATGATCACTGCTGATTTGGATGGATGGTCATCATTATAAAAGACTTTACAACCAAGAGCTTACCTTGAGAATTTTCCAATTCATATGTTCCCAGATTAGAATAAATAAAACCTACTTGAAATACGTGGACTTAAAATAGTCTTTCAACATATTCCTCACATTAAATTATTCTCAAATTACTAGCTATTGGTGACATTCCTGATAGTGTCCTAGATTTTTCAACTTTTGCAACAGCCCAGATGGTCAGAAAGAACTTCACCAAATTTGGATCATCATTTTTAATGGAATGATTTTAAATATGCTTTTAACAATAGGCTCAGAGTTATACCGAAAGAAAATTACTTACCAGTATTTGCAACTAAGAGAATAGATAATTACCAGAATAAATTAGTAAGTTCCTAATGCTTATATCCTAAATTGAGAAATAACATAGGGCCAAGGATGTAAAAATCATACATATGTATTTTTAGACATTTTCAAATCACAAAGTGGGAAAAGTGGTATACATCTAGTTACTTCTGTCCATATCCATTTGAAAGAATCCCATAAATTCCCTAAGATGAAGAAAATAATTCTCTAATAGTTAAGTCAGATGTCTAGTCATCATCCTTTGTCTTGGGCTGTCAAAAAATAAAACATTTTAGATCTATTCATGATAAAATATAAGACACTTGCAGATTCAATTCCTTATAAGGATTTTTCATCTTTTTGTGCTTAAGGATCTACAATGACTAAATTAATCAACCAAAAAAGTACATTTAAAGATGCTTTAAGAGAACTTTGCAAAAATACGAACATGATTATCTTTGGAGGGAAATTTTCTTTAACATAGAAAGAGTTGGAGAAAATGAAATCAGAAAAAAGTTTTTGTTTTGTTTTGGGTTTTTTGTTGTGTTTTTTTGTTTTGTTTTGTTTTAAGGAAAAGAACCTCACCAATGACCTTAAAAGGTAGGGTCAAACTACTTAGTTACTCAAATAATTAAAGCTGTAAGAGTAAAGGTAAAGAAAAAAAAATAATAAAATAACTGATGATTTCACTCTCTTCACCTGGCCTTAATTCAAATCAGAACACTTTCCTCCCTGCATGACTCCAAACAATTTACCAGAAAAGAAAAGAAAAATAGAGAAAACCGTGTATTCTTGAAGTAATCCAGAACACATTGTGTATAACAAAAACTGCAATGTTATCATTCAGCAATTATGATGCTCTAGTTTATTTACTAAGCAGCTCAGAATTGCACATGATCATGAAGTGATTCTGGACATGGCAAGAGCTCTTTGCTTAGTGCAATACAGAATTTTCCCCAGAGCTTCCTCATGTCTTTCTTCCATAACCCTGCATGGAGCCCCTCAGAAATCACCTTCAGCTATGAACTCCCAGGAAAACAGACCTATGTGGAAAGGCATGGAAAGGGGACTGCTGTCTATACTTTCTGCAGAAAGAGGTAGGAAACAATATTTCTTTCAGGGTAGCTATCCAATACCTGAGTATTTTTAATACTCCACAGCAGACAGTTTAGTTTGTTTTTAGGGAGGATGAAAGTTTAAAGCAACACAGGAGAGGGGGTTCCTGGGTGGCTCAGCTGGTGAAGCGTCTGACTCTTGATTTCAGCTCAGGTCATGATCTCAGGGTTGTGAGATCGAACCCCAGATCAGGCTCCCCACTCAGCAGGGAGGCTGCTTGAGATCCTCTCCCTTTCCCTCTGCCCCACCCCCTGCTTGCTCTCTCTTTCTCCTTCTCTCTCTCTCTCTCAGAATGGATAAATAAATCTTTAAAAAGTAAATAACATAAAGCAGCACAAGGAGTACTAAAGAGTCAGAGGCTACAGTCTTCTCCAAAGTTAGCACCCCTTGTTATGAACTCCTAAAATTAGGAAGGGCTACAGCAATGAGGAAGCCATGTTGCGAAAGAGGGGAGCGAGGATCCGAGCCAAGAAGGGATCTGCCCAGAGCCTCCTAGAAGGATGAGCTGGGATTCCGGTTCCCTAGGCCCTCACTGGAGGACTCTTTCCACTACCCCACTTCCTCCTTTGCCCTCTCCTCATTGATCTCTCCAACAAATGCTCAAAGTCTCACTTAAAACAGCCCCTTACTCCAAATAACAAGGGCTTGCCAAAAGAAGGAAAAGTTTGAGATACAGATTCCAATTAACTGCCTCTGACTGCTGGATAACTCAAGTCTTCCAGAAACTGATCTCAGCAGTATGTGTTATTTATTTATATCCTACCCTTGTCCCAAAAATAACTTGATATATTTTGCAGAAATACATACAATACAACCAGCTAAAAATAAATACAAGGGGGAAATTATCTCAAAGGCACAGAAAGGATAGGAAAATCTAGCCTATTAAAAGGGCCTATGCTAGGACCTCATGGAAAGGTCAAGGAAGTATCAATATTCCAGACAGAATCTCCTAGAGAGACTGTCAGACACCACAAAGGCAATTTATGTAACTGGTAGCTTAACAGCCAATCCTGCAGGCAATACATAATAGTGACCCATCAGGAATGAGTTGGGGATTGAAATGAAATGTCAACAGTTTACAGGGAGGGACGAGGCACGAAATTCCCTTTTAAGGTCTTAATATGCAAGGTTTGATTTCTGAAACAAGTCATTCCTAAACCTTGCAGGATTGGGAAGGAAAAGAGGAAAAAATGGGTAGGAAGAAGAAAGGAGAGTGTTGCAGAGTAGGGGAGGCAGAGGGAACCACGACAAGCTGCTGTCAACCTAGGCATCATTTATTAAAGAACCAAAATTAATTTATTGCATAATTGGAGGCTCAAAGTCACACATCGCCTGGACTCAATTGCACTTCTGTTATGTTATCATGCAATATAGTACAAATCGATTGGCTCAGATTTTAAAATTAGGGCCCAATTACCTGTGTAAGGGGATCATAAATCCAACTTGCATTTTTCTAACAGGGTTAACAACTCATGATGCCAGCTTAAACTCCAGAAAATAAATTTTCTGGGCTTAAGAACAATTGGGCACGGTATTTTATCACCCTGCTCTAGTGCAGCAGGTCGAAGGATTGGGGGTGTCGGGGTGCAGCGTTTGGGAGGCGGGTAGAAGCCTAACGCAAAACAAACACAGAGCATTGACTGTTGTTGAAAACACCAGCTACACACGGGAAGTCAGAACGGAAGCACTACCGTGTAACGGGCAGTCAAAACCAGGACGCCTGCTATTTGGTTAAGTAGTGAAAGCAAAACACTCCTCCTGCTGTTCTTATTCAGCAAAAAACAAAAACAAAAAAATAAAACAATCCCCCGGCGCTAAAGAAGTGAGATGAAATGCTAAGGGGAGAAATTCGAACCCCCACTACCAGCTCACCCAAAGCAGGCCTTCCTGAGTGAGATCACACCTGCAGCGAGCCAGTCTCTCAGGCACAGTCTGTTGACTTTCTCTTCAACTGCAAACATCTGAGGGAGCGCTCAGGGAAGGGGGGTGGGGGGAGAAAGCTGTGGCAACGGCACCGTCAATATAAACTGCTACAATATTCGTGGAGGACAGGGTAACACAAAAATATATTCTGTATTTTTGACATCAGAATTCCATTTTCAAAAAATCTGCTTAAGAAATAATGGAACAGGGGTGCGAAAATATACACACCCGGTTCTTTGTTGCAGCATTGCTTCTAAGAGCCAGAATTGGAAGCAAACAAAATCCATTAAAGGGGTTGGTTTCGGTAAACTGTATTTCACACATACAGAGTAATAATACTATGCTACAGTTATAGATGATGATGTAAAATTCAATGCACGGCATATCGTAAGGTAAAATAACAACAGTATTGGATGTATCAAATTTGTGTGTGTGTACGTGTGCGCGCGTGTGTGTGCACGCACACGCACATGCACCGGTGAAGCAGGGGGTTTGGCACAAAATATCCCCACGTATTAATCAAGGTTATGGCTGTGTGGTAAGATGACAGGTGATATTTAATTTTCAAAAGTATTTTTCTCTGTGGTGTTGGATTTTGAATTTTAATTTTATAACATAGGCAGGTATTCCGTTTATAATCTGAAAAAAATACATAGCAATTTCTACTTTGGATCTTCTTGAAAGTGGGAAGGATAGGCGGAAGAGCAGCAATATCCAGAAGAAGCAGAGGCCGAACAGGACCCAGGAGGCTTTCACTGGACAAAGCACTAGCACCTCTCTGGAAATGGTTTGTTTCCACACAAATTCCACTGGTACATTTTATTGAGGAGGGAAAACAAATGCACCAAACCAGATCATTTGTTCACCTTACCTTTGTGTTCTGTGGGTCAGAAAAACTCAGTCCATAGGATGCTTCTGAGGACAAACAATATCCCTGCCAGACCTAAAATATAGCTAGAAACTTCAGGAACAGTGCCTTCTACGCTGGGCTGCTTGTTCTATTTTCTCATCTTCCAAATGAACATGAAAAACTGTGACTTCCTGAAGTCAATATCTCTTTTTCAAGCAAAGAAACTGACAAAGAAACATGCGCTGAGAACACATGCTTCTCACTGACTCATGTCTGTATCTTGGTTTTATCAAGACTATGCCAGGGGAAGCTATTTGCAAAGTGAGAGCAAAAGACCTAGAAGGACCATAGAAATCATCCAATTCAGTATCCTCATTTTTTTTCTTTCACCCAGTGAGCCAGACTAAAGCTGAGAGTCTGACTCCCAGCCCACTGTTCACAACTTTGTCTCAAATTCTGTTCAAAGATGCAACTGTAACTTTCGTGTTCTAGAGAATCTGAATATTTCTTTAGCTAATGTTGACATAAATCAGACTTTGGAGACAGGTGTGAGATACAGAGAGAAAGAGAGAGCAAAAAGGAGCAAATCTAACATAATATACCAATTAGCTTTTCCAGATGCATCTGAGAGATACTTTCAATAATAGAAAACACTTCATACACTATTTTATACAGTACACCTTCTTGATTCTGTGATAGAAAAGGTTAAAAGTTCAGGGGGAAAAGCTAGATGGGTCACTTGGTGACAATTGGCGGGGGGAGGGGCAGAGGGAAGGGGAGAGAGAGAGAGAGAACCTTAAGCAGGCTCCTGACCCTGAGATCATGACCTGAGCCGAAATCAAGAGTCAGATGCTTAACCGACTGAGCCACCCAGGGTACCCCCACCTTTTGGGACATTTTTAAAAGTTTTACTTTCCGAAGCACATGAAGAGTTTTTTTCTTATTTCTATCAAAACCAGACATACTATAAGACATCTGGAAAATAAAATGAAATGTTAATAAGCAAAAAAAAGACAACATACAATTCAACCAAGAGGCAACCGCAGTTACAATTTTAGTATGGTTCCCTCTGGTTTCTTTTTCTTTTTGAATGGTTGGGATCTTAATACATAATGCCATTTCTAGATTGTGTTTTCACCTAAATTATACCTAAGTACTTTATCAGAACATTAAAAACTACTTATAAGTTTCAATTTAAAGTACAAACAGTATGCCATGGTATGGGTGTGCCAAATTTTTATTTAACTTTTTTTTTAATTTAACTTTTCAATGTATGTTATTTAGGGTTTTTCTATTACAAACTAATGCTATAATGAACATCTTAAGAAATGAACCTTGACCTTAATTTCTGATTATTTTCTTAACTTCAATTTCCTAAAATGGGTGATCACTAAGTTCAATATAATAAACATTTTAAAGTACCTGCAAGATTGTACTAAATATTGCCATTCCTAACAAAAGCATGTAACAGTATAAAGGTATTGGAGTTTTTCTTTTTTTCAGTAATTACCATATTGTAAAAACTTTGTTAATTCTGTAGATGACATAGGTACCAGTTTTAATGTGAATCTCTTGTCATTGAATAGTTTCACATACTCATTGGACGTTGTTTTTGTTTGGGCATACTTACTCTCCAGATCTTTGCCCTTCACTGAGGAAGAACACAATTTAACTGATGACACATTTTGATTAATGACATCCAATCATGTTTTCCTTGATAACTAAAATAAAGAGATTTTTTAAAAAAACTTCAGTACAGTTGACACATAATGTTACTTCAGTTTCAGGTACACAACATAATGATAAAAAACAGAACTTTTAAACAAGTTATATAACCTTGCTGAATTCATGAAGAAAACAAACTCCTGGCATGATCAGTTACAGGATGTAGAGAAAATAGCAGAACACACTGTTTTCTCAAGTATATTTTGTATGGGCTCCATTTAGTTAATGAAATGTTTGTACAAGTTCCTGTGACTGCTGATTCTAAGTATCAGATTAACAAACTGTGGAAAATGAAATGAAGAGCTACATGGTATTTCTCTAGTGTGTGGCATATGGAAAGCACAAACTCTCTTTTTTAAAAACTGTGTGTCTGGTTCACACTGGTAGACTGAGCAAACCCATTACCTCTTTTCCCACTCAAAGTACTTTCTAAATGATACTAAAGGAGCACAAAGGTATAAAACCCATAACCACAAAAAGAATGAGAAGAAGACATTAGAAGATGAAAGATTTCAATAAGAGTCTGTTGACTTATGAACCATAGCAAAGAAAACCATAGCCTAAAAGGGGGTTTCAAGCAAAGGAGAGAACAGAGCTGCCTGACAGTACCCCAGAAAGACTCAGGTTTCAGAAACAGCAGGTACAACAGTGGGTGGAGGTGGGGCGGGGGGGGGAGTGCTGGAAAGAGGGTATTACCTACAGGTCAGTATATGTAACATCAACCACCCTCCCTCCTGGCTCTCCATGTGTACTGGACTTGAAGCTTCAAGACAATAAGAAAAAAAAGTATCTGGGGAAAACGAGGGCACTTACGGGTGTTTAAACCTCATTCTGGCAAGTTGAGATTTCCTTCATTCCCATCCACAGACTCTAAATTTCAACCCTTTAATCAGGCCATTTATAAGATCCTTACACTTAAAAATAGTTTGTAGACAGCATTTCTATGGCCTCATTCTTTTACACACAACCCCAGATGACCAGGAATTTAATATGCCAAGAAGAGCCACCACAAAAAAAGAGCATGAGCAAGCAAAACAATAGAAAATATGATATTGAGAAAACAGACAACATAGAGAAAAGATACAACCTTTAAAGAAAAATCTATTTAATACCCTCAAGAATGATTTCAGGAGATTTGGTAACAGCACAACAAAAAATTTTAAATTATATTTAAAAGGGGCAGTCAGATAACAAGAAAGATCTGGGAATTATAGGATTCCTTAAATTAAAAATTCCACGCAAAGTTTGATGGCAAAGTTGGAGAAGTCTAGACTATCGACTAAATACACAAATATGTGAGAAAAAAATGAGCTATATCAGGAGTTCTAAGAATGCACTAGTAGGAGTTTCAGAATGAGCAAAAAGAAACTGGAATGGAGAAAATTATCAAAGAAATTAGATAATTTCCCAGAGCTAAAAGTAAACATGAATCTTCAGAGTATAGGAATGTACTCAGTGTGAAGGAGACGTAGTGCCAGAAAACTGCAGTTAAAGAGAAATTCCTGATAGCCTCCTAAAAAGAAAAGAAATCAAACAAAAAAGGCAGCCTGTGAAAGAAGTAAGGATGAGAGAACCATCAGGTTTAACAGCAGCAGTGCTGGATGCTAAAAAGTCGTAGTAAAAAATGATTTTCGGGGGGCGGAGCAAGATGGCGGAGGAGTAGGAGACCTGGATTTCAGACCTGAATTCTCCTCTCAGGAATTCAGCTGGATAGGGATCAAACCATTCTGAACACCTACAAACTCAACAGGAGATCGAAGAAAAGAAGAGCAACAACTGTCTGAACAGAAAAGCGACCACTTTCTGGAAGGTAGGACGTGCGGAGAAGTGAATCCGAGGCGATATTCGGGGAGGATAGACGGCGGGGGAGGGGCCTCCGTCGGCCGCTTCTGGCAAGTGATAGAGCCACGGAGCACAAAATCGGAACTTTTAAAAGTCTGCTCCGCTGAGGGACGTCACTCTGGTGGCTAAGTGGGGGGTGGAACCCTCCGGGACAGTGTGGTCTCAGGACCCTC
>NW_027755555.1:0-301 GCF_054177405.1 Leptonychotes weddellii | reverse complement strand
TCTATACATGGAAACACTAATATCCTGGTTATGCTTTCATATCAGGAAAGCTTTTTTTAATGACTTCATTCCATTTCAAAACCCAGATTTGTAAACTGGACATTTAGAAGGAGTCATTTTAAATTCATATCAATTCTATCAATTCCCAAAGATATCTTCAAGCCAGAAATTCCCAATCACATCACAAGTTCTCACTCTATTTTAACATAACTGGCAGAAAAGCATTTTGTACTAAACAAATGAGTAATAATATTAGCTTAAATTTATTGGTGTTTTACCATGAGCTCAGCACTGTCCCAAG
>NW_027755554.1:0-301 GCF_054177405.1 Leptonychotes weddellii | reverse complement strand
TGCCCCGTGCTAATTCTGCTGTCCTCCAATTGAACATGCAGCACCTGGGACGCTTCCATGTCCCCACTGCAGACACTCTGGGATGGAGTCAGGGAAGCCGTAGAAGTCAAGCTATCTGAAGTAAGGGGCATGTCAGTGGGACATCTTTGAGCCTGGTTATGCTCCTCACGCTCCAATTTAAACTTTAACTCACTCAGAAGCTGTCTTTTCAGCTCTGATAGCTTAGAATCTTGGGGAACCAGTATTTTTGGTGAGGGATGTTCAGTGGTCAGGGCAGTTTCTACCTTACTCATACTGACAT
>NW_027755553.1:0-301 GCF_054177405.1 Leptonychotes weddellii | reverse complement strand
AGAAATGGGATTGCTCTACCTGAAGGAGGAGTAAAAGAGACCACACACCCTCAGATTCTCTGAATCAGGATTACAAGAGTGAGAACTAGCAATTTATGTGAAGAACACTGTCTTTAGTGTCTACCTCCTCTCTAAATGTACTGTTGATGCTAACATGAACCAAAGCCCCCAGGATGCTGGTCAATACCCAAGTTTGGAAGGAAGCGGAAACCACAATTAGTGAAGCCAGCTGGTATTTTTCAGTGCTTCTAATGATAGATCATATTTCTGAAGACTTGAAAGATTTATAGAACATACTGTA
>NW_027755552.1:0-301 GCF_054177405.1 Leptonychotes weddellii | reverse complement strand
CCATATCTTCTGTAAACAGATAGTTAAATCCGGAGTCTTGATTAGATTCATGTTCATTTGGCAATAATTCTTTAATGGTAGTTCAGTGTGCATTCCTGCTGTATCACATCAGGAAAAATAAGATGTCTGGTGTTTCCATCTTTAGTGATTTTAAGTTGACTGATGGTTCTAGATATTGTCAGCCTGATATATCCATAAGTCAAAGGGAGAGCTGCTTCAAAATGTGTAAGGGAGCGATGAGGACAACAGGTGTTCTGCAGAGCAAATCACCGTGTTTCCAGATTTGGCTCATTCGGTTGCC
>NW_027755551.1:0-301 GCF_054177405.1 Leptonychotes weddellii | reverse complement strand
GAAGGAAGGATGAGTCAGTTGGCTGGCAACATGAAGACTGGGAAAAACAAAGCCCAAGAGTTAAGTCATTCTGATGGTAGACGTTCCATTGATTCCTGCTGCTGAGGGGCTTCCTAGAGCCACCCTAAATAAGAGCTCCCTGACTTCATCTCCCTGAGGCTGATGCCCCACATTTCCCATGAGGCTGGGGTGGGGGGTGGGGGTATCTTCCTATGGGTTCCCAAATAGTCCTGGCCTCATGGTGGAGGTTCTTGTTCTACCCATTTCTATTTCCACTCTTAAAATAAGCTGTTTTACTTGG
>NW_027755550.1:0-301 GCF_054177405.1 Leptonychotes weddellii | reverse complement strand
GGGTGTCTATTCTCAAGAGTCCTGGCGTCATTGCCGACCGGCCTCCCCTGTGCCCATCTTGACCCCGCAGGTCATCCCAACTCCCGGATGGCGCTGGGAGCTTCTGCCCAGGCTCTGAGTCACTGGGGCTTATCCCCTGCACCCCCAATGGGTGGTCTGCTCCCCCCAGAATCACCACACGGTGTCCTTTCAAGAGCCCCGGGCATCCCAGAGCTGCACCTGGTTCTTGCTGACTCTCTCAATTTTGGCTCAAGTTCCTATTACCTGTCCCTCCCCACCGCGGTTATCTGCACAAGCTCTC
>NW_027755549.1:0-301 GCF_054177405.1 Leptonychotes weddellii | reverse complement strand
CCATATCTTCTGTAAACAGATAGTTAAATCCGGAGTCTTGATTAGATTCATGTTCATTTGGCAATAATTCTTTAATGGTAGTTCAGTGTGCATTCCTGCTGCATCACATCAGGAAAAATAAGATGTCTGGTGTTTCCATCTTTAGTGATTTTAAGTTGACTGATGGTTCTAGATATTGTCAGCCTGATATATCCATAAGACAAAGGGAGAGCTGCTTCAAAATGTGTAAGGGAGCGATGAGGACAACAGGTGTTCTGCAGAGCAAATCACCGTGTTTCCAGATTTGGCTCATTCGGTTGCC
>NW_027755548.1:0-301 GCF_054177405.1 Leptonychotes weddellii | reverse complement strand
CAGGAAGGCTCATTCTTCCTGAACCCAGCCCTCCTGTCCCCACCCCAAGTTCAGCAGCTCAGTGCACAGATTCCTGGAGCAGAAAGGTGAGACTGGGGGCCGTGAGTGAGCAGGGAGGCAAGCAGAGGCAGCCCCATACACGCCAGGTGAGGATTTGGGTCAGTCCTAAGCCCTGAGGGGCTTTAAGCAGAAGCATTACGTGACCAGATCTACATTTTTAAAAGATTACTCTTTTTCCGCTTAGGTGTCTTTGGAAGTGGGGGCAGGAGTGATCCAAGAGACCCAATAGGGGCTGTTCGCC
>NW_027755547.1:0-301 GCF_054177405.1 Leptonychotes weddellii | reverse complement strand
GTAAATGCTAAATCTTAAATTTTTAAATTAAATGGTCACTTGTTTCAAGGATACATCTATGATAGGAGATAAGACAGACTAGGCCTTTGAAAATAATAATTCTAATTTATGTATGATTGTATTATGTCTTTTTATGGTAACTTATAATGTGCAGACACCAAGACTTATAGAATTTTGTCTCTATACTGAAGGAGAAAGGAAGACCATTTTTATTTTATTTTTCATCATTTCTGAATTTTTTTTTTTAGATGGTTCATTCTTTTCAGAACCCATAATTTTTCTTAGGAAAAATGCTTACTTT
>NW_027755546.1:0-301 GCF_054177405.1 Leptonychotes weddellii | reverse complement strand
AGAGTGACAGCCAAGGTCCAGGCGGTGGCCTCCGCAGCCCTGCACGGCTGGGCCCTGCTGCTCTCTGACCCCGTCTGCTGCCTCCCCCCACCCCGCTCTGCCTTTTTTTTTTTTTTTTTTAAGAGAATCATATGGTGGCTTTATTCTTCTTGCTACTTAAAAAAGGTGATGTGTTGATGGTTAGCATCATACAGGGAAGGCCAAGTCCACACTTTGTCCTGCATCATCGGCTGCCGCGTGGGTCTTCTCTGTTGTTGCTTGCCTCCACAGTGACAGATTAGGTCTCTGGGAATACTTCTAA
>NW_027755545.1:0-4252 GCF_054177405.1 Leptonychotes weddellii | reverse complement strand
TATGAGGAATTCTTAATCTCAGGAAACAAACTGAGGGTTGCTGGAGTGGGGGTGGGGTGAGAGGGATGGGGTGGCTGGGTGATAGACACTGGGGAGGGGCTCTGGTAAGCGCTGTGAATTGTGCAAGACTGTTGAATCTCTGTACCTCTGAAACAAATAATGCAATATATGTTAAGAAAAAAAAAAAGAAGAAGATAGCAGGAGGGGAAGAATGAAGGGGGGGAAATCGGAGGGGTAGACGAACCATGAGAGATGATGGACTCTGAAAAACAAACTGAGGGTTCTAGAGGGGAGGGGGGCGGGAGGATGGGTCAGCCTGGTGATGGGTATTAAAGAGGGCACGTTCTGCACGGAGCACTGGGTGTTATGCACAAACAATGAATCATGGAACACTCCATCAAAAACTAATGATGTAATGTATGGTGATTAACATAGCAATAAAACATTTAAAAAAAATAAGCAGTAGGGGCGCCTGGGTGGCTCGGGTAAGCATTGGACTCTTGGTTTCAGCTCCGGTCATGATCTCAAAGTTGTGGGATGGAGCCCCACATTGGGCTCTGGGCTCAGCATGGAGTCTGCTTGTCCCTCTCCTTCTGCTCCTCCCCTGCTTGCTCGCTCTCTCTCGCTCCACCCCATCTCTAAAATAAACAAACAAAAAAATAAATAGTAATGGGTGCCTGGGTGGCTCAGTTGGTTAAGCAACTGCCTTTGGCTCAGGTCATGATCCTGGAGTCCCGGGATCGAGTCCTGCATCGGGCTCCCTGCTCGGCAGGCAGTCTGCTTCTCCCTCTGACCCTCCTCCCTCTCATGCTCTCTGTCTCTCATTCTCTCTGTCTCAAATAATTAAATAAAATTAAAAATAAATAAATAAATAGTAATAAAACTTAAAAGATTTCTAGATTACCTACCATAACAAACAGGTGATCTGACATTCTGCTTATTCTGATATCACTGGTGTTAACTCTCATTTCAGTATTGATTTTAAGATTCAACTACAATTCTTCACCCGTTTCTCTCAGCAAAGATAAGGCTAAATATAAATAACAAAAAAATAGTTATATTTAGCACTATATATCATGCAGATGGATAGTAGTAAGCAACTTGATTCAACAGATTAACTAATTTAGTTGTCTGGGGGTATGTCTTACAGATGATTTATCCTGGCAAACCCGCTGGGAAGCAGTCTGCTCAAGATTTTATTTTCCACAAGAGTCACATTAAAGCCCTCTCATGCCAGAAGCAGATAACTGACAACTCAGCCTCCAGCTTTTCCAGGA
The DNA here is from genome assembly GCF_054177405.1 of Leptonychotes weddellii. Taxonomy (NCBI): domain Eukaryota; kingdom Metazoa; phylum Chordata; class Mammalia; order Carnivora; family Phocidae; genus Leptonychotes; species Leptonychotes weddellii. The sequence goes on along the minus strand of NW_027755545.1, from coordinate 2,975 downwards.
AATGAAGTTTTTCTCTTTTCTTCTAGAACTGTGGTTCACAGTGCCAGCACTGAGAAGTAGATCCAAAGCCATTCTCATAAACAACTCAACCCTGCCTGTGAGCCGCCTTGTAACTCACCCCATTAGAATTTTTAGCGGCTTTGAAATTAGGTGGACTTGAGTTCTAGAACAGGCTTTGACTCTTACTAATAAAATTCATTTCTATGGCCTTTATAATCACACTGAGCTTCTTTCTTAATATGAAAGAGAGAGAAATGATAATTTTAACTTCTAGGGTTTTTACGGCATTTGAGTGATTAGACCAAAATGGGTTTGTCCTGTGTCTGGCCCATAGGAGGTTCTTGATTAATTTATAACTTTTTGGCTTTCATTTGAGGAATTGGATGCATTGTTTATTAGATAGGGAGAACTTGGAAAACACGTTTTTCTTTTCGTCTGGACTGTCAAAATATAGCTTATATTTCATTGCTCTTGCACCTTATTGATGACAATTAATGTTAGAACTACCTTGTCATATCGCATTATTTACCTTTTACTTTATTCCTAATATTCTGTTATCTGCCTCTTATTAGAAATATTAAAGAATGTGGATATAAACAGTAAATAGTAACTTCCTTGGGACTCAGTTTTCATAAACACTTCCAATGTTCTCTCCTACCTTTCAGCTCTAAAAATCGAAGTTCTCATTTAAAACACGCTAGGCAAGTTAGAGTGGGATTATTATATTCCAGGTACTATAATGCGAATTCTCTCTGATGGCTGGAGGGTGAAGTTGAAGGAATGCTTGTGAAAGCATTTCCTGCTTACACCCTTTAAGGAGTTGACCGTAGGTTGTGAGTGGAGCTTTGTACAAATAACAAAGTGAGCAACAGAGGTGTTAAGAAGCAATAAAATGGATGGGCATGATGAGGTGCCTGCAATGTGACCTGCAGACATTCAGAGACCTTACTAGTGAGAAGGTGAGGTTTGAGCTGAGTCCTAAAGGATGGGAACAAAGAGAAGTGACAATCCATCAGTGAAACTCAGGGGGAGTTAATGTATCTGTTTCAAGTACAGTATTTTTATAGACCATCCTTTCTGGAACAAACTATGCCAGTGAGATACCAGATATGAAGAAAAATAAGTTTCTGGAAGAGCATGAGTTAGAGAAATGTTTGGTAAAATAAACACATTTATTCACTACAGGACTTCTCAGGGCCTTTTTACCAGGAATTCTTTCATGCTCTTATGATCCTTGAAACTGTCTTGGGGAAGCTCTCACATCTCCTGAGACCTGCGTGGCAATTGTTGATAAAGAGAGTAATAGCAGATTAGAAAGGTGACTAGGAGACAGATGGGAGAGCTTGGAGTGTTTAGACTCAGGGGTGTGGGCATAAACCTGTGGGGAGTGGACATGCCCAGCTCTGAGGTCCCCCAGTTTGCCATCTCCACACTACACCACTTCATGGGCTGGCTGACCTCAGGAACATTACTTCACCTAGAAGTATGTTCTAGAATCTCCTTGGATACTGCTGTGTTCACTAGCAGTTCCTTTGTAAAACCGGTGAGAGTTGACAGAGTTAATGTATGAAACTGCTTAGATCAGAGCCTAGCACAGAGCAAGCCAACTGAAAGCATTAAATAACATTAATGGGGGGTGATTGAACTATTTTGAACAAAGAAATGGCACCATAAATGCAGTGTTTTAGGAAAGCTAATCTTTGATCAAAGAAGACAATCAGTTAAAATCCTGGCTGTAACAGTAGGAGGCCAAAGAAAGGATGGGATTTCTTTGGGGAAAATACCACTCACAACATCAGAACAAGTGGAAAGAGTTCCTTACAGGCCTAGAATTCAAATCTCTGTTGAACGTGTTGGTGTGTAACTTCTCTAAAATGAAACATTTCCTTGGATTAAATAGCACCATGTAAATATTTTCCTCAAAATACCCTGGGAGTATGAATGTGACTTTTGTGTGGTTGGTGTATGTTGGTGTAAGTTCCATATACTTTTTTAGGGTGTGGATTTTTTTCACATGTATTCTGTTTCACATTGAGGCTTTTATTTTGAATCTTCATGCTGTCATTTCTCTGGCATTGGTAATACCTTTTGACTTAACTGGAAATTGAAGCTGACTTTTTAATGAAAGAAGTTTTCCAATAAGCATATTTTTGAAAAAGTTAATTTTTCAGAGCACCTGCATGTCTTGGTTAAGTGTCTGCATTTGGCTCAGGTCAAGATCCCAGAGTCCTGGGATTGAGCCCAGGGTTGGGCTCCTTGCTCAACGGGGAGCCTGCTTCTCCCTCTCCCTCTGCCTCTCCCCCTGCTCATGCTCTCTCTCTCTCGTTCTCTCTCTGTATCTCTCTCTCCCTGTCAAATAAATAAAATCGTTTAAAGAAAAAAAAAGTTAATTTTTCTAATATTTGTCCTGTGCTACTTTTTCCTGACGATGAGGCATTCCTTGAAATATACTAAAACAGATGGAAGTATAGCAAATAAGATTTTAGTTTAGGAGAACATAACCATTAACAACTTAGGAAAATTAATCATATTTATTGTAGTAAGAAAAAAATTGATAGCATTAAACACATTTGTTTTTAGGCTTCTAATAAAAGGAATATAAACAAAACATGTTGTTCTAAATAGTAGACTAGATGGAGAAGTAAGACCTAATATAAAAATTATCAGGGTCACAACCCAAAGACACCCCCAGGTTGAAAGTAAGGGGGTGGAAAACCATATACCAAGCTAATGGACACCAAAAGAAAGCTGGTGTGGCAATCCTTACGTAGACAAATTAGATTTTAAACCAAAGACTGTAATAAGAGATGAGGAAGGACACTATATCATACTTAAAGGGTCTATCCAACAAGAAGATCTAACAATTGTAAAGATCTATGCCCCAAACATGGGAGCAGCCAATTATGTGAGGCAATTAATAACAAAAGCAAAGAAACACATGGACAATACAATAATAGTGGGGGACTTTAACACCC
>NW_027755544.1:0-301 GCF_054177405.1 Leptonychotes weddellii | reverse complement strand
TCTTAGAGGAAGAGACACTAGAGACCTGTCCCAACACATTAAACCAAAGAAGGCCATGCCTAGGCCCTGGTAAGGCTGCCCATTTCAGGAAGAGCATTTTCACCAGAAACCGAATTGGCCAGAACCTTGATCTGACACTTCTAGGCTCCAGAAAGTAGAAAACTTAAGCCACCCAGTCTTAAGCAGTTCTTATTATAGCATCCTGTAGCAGACCGATATGTGAGGGCAGGTTGAACTTGCTGAGCCTCCATTTCCTCAGAATAAGATGAATTATTTCATGGAAGCTCAGTAGGGCTTCAAC
>NW_027755543.1:0-301 GCF_054177405.1 Leptonychotes weddellii | reverse complement strand
GTGACCACAGGCTGAAGTTCAGTGACCTGTGCAAGGCACCGAGGTGGGGAAGAAGGCTGCCGTGTCCTTGCAGGCGAGACAGATGAGGTTTCCAGAGGCAGCCAGTCCATCCCAGCACTGATGCAGAAGGCGGGCCGTGTGCCTGGGTAAGGATTGCCCCCATGTCCCTGCCCCAGCTCCTCTGGTCCTTGGCCTCCGGCCATTAAGGAGGAAAGAACAAGCTTGTATAGCATGACCCAGATTGTATAGCCTTTTCCTCGTCACCGGGCCATTGGAGAGCAAGAGCTGCTGGCGGGGGGGG
>NW_027755542.1:0-301 GCF_054177405.1 Leptonychotes weddellii | reverse complement strand
GAATTGGGTCCATAAAACCAGATCCCGTTATCTATTCATTTTAGTTAGGATGATGCAGGGAGCACGTTGCAGGTGTGTGCTTGGCCGTGTTAATGGCTTTCACTGTGGATGAGGTTTGTGTCGATGTACAGAGTTCTGTGTCTTCTTTAAGGACGCATCTCTCTATAAGTATATTTATACGAGTAGTACCTTGCTGTACATGTCTCTGGGTATTTTGTCCTTTAGTTTAATGCATGTCTAGAAAGTAGGTTGTCTTGTTTTTGTTTTTTTTTTTTTAAAGATTTTATTTATTTATTTGACA
>NW_027755541.1:0-301 GCF_054177405.1 Leptonychotes weddellii | reverse complement strand
CTCCTCCCTGCACCTACTCTCTCTACCTTTGTCTCTATCTCTGTGTGTCTCTCTCTCAAATAAATAAATAAAATCTTTAAAAAAAAAGAACCAGTTACTACTATAATATTTAATTGTTGCTAATGATATTTTATTAAATTTATTAAATATTGGAAAATTTATAGCCTTGGCATGTCTACATTTCTGAGTAAGTTCTGACGCAATCTGATATTTCAGTACCCAGGCCTGAGTGTAGAGTTGAGATATATAGTGGCTTCATGGAATTTAATAGTAAGAATTTCACAATTATGAGATGTAATGA
>NW_027755540.1:0-301 GCF_054177405.1 Leptonychotes weddellii | reverse complement strand
TGAGCCCCTGGAGCAGGGCTGGCGCACAGTAGGAGCTCATGCACTGTTTGTGGAAGGAATGAGTCCACCATCGGGGAGGATCTGGGTTGGGGGCTGACGGGTCCACCCTAAACAGCTCACAGTCAGTGCATGCATGAGTTGTGCTACCGTGACCATATAGGGGTTCAGGGAAAGGAGCCCGTAGCCCACGAGCTGCCCTATGGGAGAGCGAGAAGGGGTGGAGGGCTCGTGGGGAGAACACAGCACATCTCGGCCGTTGTCACTCACCATGTCCGCATGCTGGCGCCCGATTTAGCTTCAT
>NW_027755539.1:0-301 GCF_054177405.1 Leptonychotes weddellii | reverse complement strand
GTATCTTGAGAGTTTCTTGGGCACAAAGGTTAGAAAGCTGTGTGAGGACAAGATCTGCCAAAGTTTCCTCCAAATTGCCCTTGGACATGTTCCCGGCCAAGATGTCAGGAGCATAACCCTCTCCACGAAAATATTTCCTCGCCAGAAGCTGCTGGTCTCCAGGGGGATGGATGCTTTGTGTGGTTCCAAGTCAGCAAAGAAGAAGAGGAAGTGCCGGGCAGCGGCTGCCTGTCATTCCAGCCCAACCTGGCGGCTGGGGAGGGGCGACGGGGGTGGTGGTGAGTAGTTGCACGAAGACTAC
>NW_027755538.1:0-301 GCF_054177405.1 Leptonychotes weddellii | reverse complement strand
GTGAGGTGACCAGGATAGTGATCCCTGGATAAGGCAGAGGACGTCAGAGACAGTTGTACGGGACCAGAAGGCGGCATTCCAATTCAGAACGCTGGCACAACCGCTGCTGCTGGAGCTGGCGGAAGAGGATCCATAACTGCATGAGTATGGTCTCCAACAGCGAGCAACAGGCAACAGAGTGCGGCCAGCGGGCAGCATGAGGCACTGACCCGCTGAGTAATCTTGACAGGGTTAAAGATGCACAGTGGATTCCTGCCTGCAAGATAAGGCTAGTATCCTAGACATTTTTAATTCTTTCTTG
>NW_027755537.1:0-301 GCF_054177405.1 Leptonychotes weddellii | reverse complement strand
TCACTCGTGGAGGGGAGGGTGATGTTGGGGCTCCAGGATCTTGACTTACGGGTCTCTGGAAGTCAGGTTATTGGTAAGAATGCCTTTTCCTTGTCAATCGCCAAGACATTGGTCAACTGAGGGAGACTCCTGTCCTGCGGGACTGTGATCTCTGTGAACTGTTGGTGTTCCCTTCCCTTAGTTCTAGGGTGGCCGGAGGGCCTGGGGAAGGTCCCACCTGGGAGTGTGGGAGGTGTGGGGCATCAGCTTGTGCTTTGTGCTCAGCTTGCCTGCCTTCCCATCCCTCATCAAAAACAACAGT
>NW_027755536.1:0-301 GCF_054177405.1 Leptonychotes weddellii | reverse complement strand
TCCCTGCTCTGTGGGGAGCCTGCTTCTCCCTCTCCCACTCCCCCTGCTTGTGTTCCCTCTCTCGCTGTGTCTCTCTCTGTCAAATAAATAAATAAAATCTTTAAAAAAAAAAAAAAGAATTGTGGGGAGAGGCTGAGTCCAGCTTTAGTGTAATTATCTTTGATGATACAAACAGCAAGGTAAGTGCTAGTCCTCTGGCGGGATACATAGGTGGCTTTCCAATTTTGTAATGGAGAATTTTCTTCACACTGCTGCTTAATGCCATTTGCTTTTACTAAACACAAAATATGCGTCTTGGCTA
>NW_027755535.1:0-301 GCF_054177405.1 Leptonychotes weddellii | reverse complement strand
AAAATGTATTTTTAGTAGGAAAAAACCAAAGCTGAGCTCAGATCTTCCTAATGACCCATTCATTGCTCATCTGTCATTCATGAACGTATCTAGATCTTTTCTAGCCTATTTATATTGTCACCCCGCGTGCCCTGTGGCTAATGAGTTCCTTACGTGTGTCACTGCTGTGCAGAGGACTACTTCCTTCCCTCCCGTGTCCAAGCGTGCCCTTAGATGGGGTCCGTATTTCTGTGTCAGCCAAACATGCAGTAAGTTCCCATGATCGCGGTTCCCTCGAAACTTCTGGAGATCCCAGGCTCTG
>NW_027755534.1:0-4252 GCF_054177405.1 Leptonychotes weddellii | reverse complement strand
AAAAAAAAAAAAAAAAAAGAACTGAGGTCTGTTACCTTCCCTGAAGGTTAATGTTGCAACTAGTTTCATTGATCCTGTACTCGGTGAGTCTGGCGCGAGCTTTGTCTGTGGCATCCTCCGTCTTACTCGGTGCCATTCCTCCAACCCCCTGGGGCTCAAGGCCTCACTCTGGTCTCCCTAGAGCCCTTTCTAGACCCACTCTTAGATCCTTCCGTCCCACTGGGGTCTTGACTGGCTTTCCCCAGGACACCTGCATTTTATTAGGAAACAAAGCCATAAGCTAACACAGTCTTATCACCAGGCACCAATGAGAACAATGGTCTGTGGGCCATCTTGAGCCTTGAAACCTATGCATGTAAATCTCTTGTGCTTGAAACCCACCTGGATGTTGACTTTTCTTGCCTCTCAAACTCTCTCTCAGAGCAGACTGGACATGATTACAGTGGCAAAGCAAGTGTTGCCTGCCCTCTTGATTCTTGCCCATGAACAGAGTAAATGCTGACAAGCCATGAGAGCAGAAAGATCAGGAGAGGGAGGGAGAAAGACCATTCTAGCCACGTTAAGATGGAATAAGATGCCTTAGCCTCCTGGATAGCATTTGAATTGCTCAGATGGATTCAGGACAGGGCATTGATGTCAGTGTTTTACCTGGTGATGCCATACAATCCAGAGACTGCTTTGAAAGGTCTCCAGCCTTTCTAGATTATTCTTGAGGCCTTCCCAAGGCTGGGGTATTAGAATACAAAGCTTATGCAGAATTAAGGCCATGCCATGTGGTACCAACCATGAAACAGAAGGAAGCTTACAGGGAAAGGGGTTCATGTTTATTAGTCATCATCTCTGTGCCAGGCAGTGGCCAAAAAGCTTTAGACAGATTATCTCATTTGATCCTTTACAATATCCATGTCAACAGATATTATTATCTGTATCTTAGTGATGAGAAAACAGAAGCTCAGAGAAATTAAGAAACGTGTCCCAGGAGCCAGGATGGGAACACTGGTGCGTCTAACTCCAAGTCTCATAAATTTTCTGTCATACTTCTCTTCTTTTGAGAAAAAATGATAGATTTTAAAATAAAGTGAATAGCTTCCCTCGTTGATCTCTAACATCCCCTGTCATGTAATTGACAGGGCCCTTTTCCTGTAATGTGGGAATTTTCCCCCAGAAACTCCCCTCATGGGTTGTTCATTTGATGGATGGCCTGCCAGACCTGTGTGCTTGCTACCCCACCACATGCTACTGTCATTTAGCGCAGGGCACGGCAGCCCCGTGTCCTGAAAGACCATGTCAGTAGCCAAGGTAGGGGCTGGGTCTCAATGCCACAGGCTGTCCCGCCTTGGTCTCTTGGTACGGGCTTAATCGGTGATTACCCAGCATGTCGGCCATCTTCCCAACTGGAAGATTGCTCCACTGGGGCCACTCCACCCTGAAATGATGTGGGCTCCTAGGATGTCTGTTGTGATCTGCTTCCTAAAGTTTCATCTTGCCAGCCTGCCTGTCCAGGGTTCTTCAGGGGCCGTTAAAGCCCCGTATCAGAGACAGACATCCACTGCACGAAAGCCATGTATGTGGCTGGTGTTGGGGCATACTTCCTGCATGACTCCGAGAGTGAGCGCCTCCTTAAACCCCGGCCCCCGTACACCTCGCCTGCCTCACTCCATTCCCAGCCCCGCTGCTGACATGGGGACTAAGACTCCAAGTTTGGAAACAGTGGAATTTTAAAAGGATGTGCTCTTCATTTTATTTATTTATTTTTAAAGATTTTATTTATTTGAGAGAGAGCATGAGCAGGGAGGAAGGGCAGAGAGAGAGAGGAAGAAGCCGACTGCCCACTGAGCAGGGAGCCCAACATGGGACTCAATCCCAGGACCCCAGGATCATGACCTGAGCCAAAGGCAGATGCTTAACCAACTGAGTCACCCAGGTGCCCTGCTCTTCATTTTTATTTTTATTTTTTTATTATGTTCAGTTAGTAGTGTTCAACGATTCATTAGTTGCGTATAACACCCAGTGCTCATCACAACACATGCCCTCCTTAATACCCATCACCCAGTTACCCTGCTCTTCATTTTAGAATGAAGTTTACTGTCAAGGCTCTGGGACATCCTGCTGTGCCTTATTTAACCCACTGTTTCTCAAATTAGCTGGATCACAGAGCCCCATCTTTCACTTACAAGCCCTTTCTTACCCTGAACTGATACTACACTCCCAGGACACAAGAGTGGGGGGGGGGGAAGGGGGAGGCCAGCCACGTGGGCTGTGAACCTGCATCTGCCTCTCATCCCAGCTGCCTGATGTGGCCACATTTCCTCATAAAAGAATGTTCCTTAGAGTCTCTGACATCCTCAGCCATGTTTTGTGATGCAGTTAAGTAGATTTCTCTGACCTCTCACACACCCGGGGAAGGCTGCACTTGCACATTTATGAGCTGTGGACGGACGTGCTATGGATGGATGTGCTGACAGTCCTCTGGGGATGGCTCGCTCCTGTCACCAGGTTGGGGAGTAAAAACCGTCTGACGGGCAGCCAAGCACTCAACCACCGCCCCTGAGATTCTTGACAAAAACCCGTAACTCCCACTTAGTCATGAGAAGAACCCAAACTGAGGCACATCGTACAGAATACTTGGCCAGTGCTCTTCAAGACTGTCAATGTCCAGGAAAGGTCAAGAAGCTGCCACCAACCAGAGGAGACCTGGAGATTAACGACTGAAAGCAGTGTTGTCCCTGAACTGGATGCCCCGACAGGGCGAGGACATTGGCTGAGATGCTGTAAATCCATAGTCAGCAGGCTGTTTAATAGCAATACGCCAACGCTGGCCTCTTAGATTTCACAAACGTTCCCTGGTAATAGAAGATCTTGGCAGTGGGGGAGATTGGAGAAGGGTTTATGGAAACTCTGTATGATCTTTGCAACTCTTCTGTAAATCAAAAACTGTCCCCAAACTGTGTATTTAAAAAGGAAATACTGTGATGCAGTAGCTTTGTCAAGAAGGCACATTTTGTCACAGCCTGGCCAGTGTAGTTGAAAGTGACAAATTGCCAGATTTCTAGGAATGGATCACAGAAACTTCAAAGTGAGAAGATGGAGTGACCAAATGTCCTGGAATGATGATCCCCTTGTTATGAAGAACCTTCGCTGTGTCTCCAAGTGTCTGTCAGAAGCTTCCAGCTGACTCTCAGGCAAAGTCCATACCTTCCAGCGACATGTTATTCAATTAAGGAGAAGGTGAAACTATAAACTTAACAAAAAGAATAGACACGTTCAACGAGTATTCCTTTATAGGATTCAAACTTACATTGTTTATCTTAAAGGTGAAACAGAGATCAAGAGCATGCAGAGTTTATAGGGGGCAACTTATCACTATGATATTTAGTGTAATTTCTGAAGGTCAAAGTGACTCAAAACCTTTAGACCCTGAGGGCAAAGAATGACTAGATAGAAACTAATTGAGTTAACTGAACAAGACAGTCTTAAGTGCCTGTTAAAAACAAAATTGTATACTTGAGTCAGGTGTTTCTCTCATCCCCCTTAAAAAAATAAAACTGCTATTAAATCAATGGGGAGCTTAAAATTGATGTCTTAGATTCCCAGAATAAGGCAGGAGTAGAATATGCTTTTCCAAACCTCAAAAACCCTGGGATTCCTTGGAGCACACGTGGATTAAAGTGTTCTACCCTATTTACTGCCTGTTTGATATGGGATGAATTCTCAGCCTGAAGGCTGCCAAGATTGTAGCTTTTAAATGGGGGGATGAGTGTGCAACACACTTATTTACTGAGAGCGTCTGAATCCAGAGGGGCTCTCCATATAAATGAGCCCCAGAGAGAGAGACCCAACCTCCTGACTGATCATTGAGCCAGGTATTAGGTTGGATGAGACCTATGGATCCTTTTCAGAGTCTTTGAATGTGGTAAGGATGCCCCAAACCTATATATATTTTCATTAGAAAATATGCCTGAAAATCATGGCAGTCTGCATAGTTTGCAAAAGCCTTCCCTCCCTCGTGCAAGAAAGGCAGTGAGCTTTAGGAAACACATCTGGGGTGCCTGGTTGGTGCAATCAGTTGAGTATCTGACTCTTGTTTTCCGCTCAGGTTGTGATCTCAGGGTTGTGAGATCAAGCCCTTCCTCAGACTCCACACTCAGCGTGGAGTCTATTTAAGTTTCTCTCACTCTGCCCCCCCCCCCCACACTCTCTTTCTCTCTCTCAAGTAAATAAATATTCTTTAAAAAGGAAAGGAGGGGTGCCT
>NW_027755533.1:0-301 GCF_054177405.1 Leptonychotes weddellii | reverse complement strand
TGATCTCAGGGTCGTGAGATGGAGCCCCATGTGCATCAGGCTCTGTGCTCAGTATGGAGTCTTCTTGGGATTCTCTCTCTCCCCACTGCCTGCCCCCTGCCCGAGCTCTCTCTCTGTCTCTCTCTATCTCTAAAAAATAAATACATAAAATAAAGGTGCTTCTCAAAGGCACTCACTGAAAATCAGGTGGCATAAATGGTGTTTTTCAAAAACACAAAAATTTAACAGTATAATCTGAGCCCCTGCTACTTCTAGTCCTAGAAGAAAGTGCAGAGCGCACGTGAATTAGGATCTTAAAACA
>NW_027755532.1:0-301 GCF_054177405.1 Leptonychotes weddellii | reverse complement strand
TGAGCGAGGACAGCCTCCCCGAGAGGACTCCGGGAGCACATTTTGAGATCCGCAAAATTCTTAGCCTAGCACATTCGAAGTGCTCATTAAACATTATCTAACACTGATAAGTGAAGCTGTTGGCGTGAACGGCATTTCTCCAGATAGGAAGGGGCTGGAGAAAATACAGGCAAATCTCACTTCAGGGTGCTCCGCAGATACTATGTGTTTTTTTTTTTTTTTTTAAAGATTTTATTTATTTATTTGAGAGAGAGAGAATGAGAGAGAGCAAGCACATGAGAGGGGGGAGGGTCAGAGGGAG
>NW_027755531.1:0-301 GCF_054177405.1 Leptonychotes weddellii | reverse complement strand
GAAGTTTTGATTTGTCCTACCTCCTATGCTCCTTATATCTCAAAATGGCACCCACAACCAACCAGACAGGAATCAATGAATCATTCTTGATGTTTTCTCTATATCAGCTTCCATATATAATCACACATTATATATTATGAATTCCACCTCTTTAATATCTCCCAAATGCTTCCACTTCCCTTTATTACTTTTTTTCTACTTAAATCTGCGCCACAGTCATCTTTTGCCTCAACCAATGCATTCTCTTCACATGACAGTCTTGTTTTCACTGTCATCACCTCTGGTCCATCCTCTGGAGCAG
>NW_027755529.1:0-301 GCF_054177405.1 Leptonychotes weddellii | reverse complement strand
AGAGCACAAGCAGGGGGAAGCGGCAGGCCGAGGGGGAAGCAGGCTCCTTGCGGAGCAAGGAGCCTGATGTGGACTTGATTCCAGGACCCTGGGATCATGACCTGAGCCGAAGGCAGATGCTTAACAGACTGAGCCACCCAGGTGCCCCTCTTTTTATTTTTCTACTGGAAAAATTAACATATGCTTGTCCAAAAAAAAACCAAACACCATCTTTATTGGAGCAAATGAAGTAAAGCAAAAGATCTTTTGCCTTTCCCACCTTTTCACTAATTAGTGATGAAACTGAGGTTTAAGAGCATTA
>NW_027755528.1:0-301 GCF_054177405.1 Leptonychotes weddellii | reverse complement strand
GAGAGGGAGAAGGAGCCTTCCCGCCGAGCAGGGAGCCTGATGCGGGGCTCGATCCCAGGACCCTGGGATCGTGACCTGAGCCGAAAGCAGATACTTAACGACTGAGCCACCCAGGCGCCCCTACAATGTAATTCTCATTGGCTTGTATAGTTAGGGGGTGTCTGTTGATGTTTTCATTTATGCAGTCAAATGAGGTTTTGTTTTTTTTTAAGACATAGAAAGAGCACAAGCAGGGGGAGGAGCAGAGGGAGAGGGACAAGTAAACTCCCCATTGAGTGGGAAGCCCATTGCAGGGCTTGAT
>NW_027755527.1:0-301 GCF_054177405.1 Leptonychotes weddellii | reverse complement strand
CAGGAAGGCTCATTCTTCCTGAACCCAGCCCTCCTGTCCCCACCCCAAGTTCAGCAGCTCAGTGCACAGATTCCTGGAGCAGAAAGGTGAGACTGGGGGCCGTGACTGAGCAGGGAGGCAAGCAGAGGCAGCCCCATACACGCCAGGTGAGGATTTGGGTCAGTCCTAAGCCCTGAGGGGCTTTAAGCAGAAGCATTACGTGACCAGATCTACATTTTTAAAAGATTACTCTTTTTCCGCTTAGGTGTCTTTGGAAGTGGGGGCAGGAGTGATCCAAGAGACCCAATAGGGGCTGTTCGCC
>NW_027755526.1:0-301 GCF_054177405.1 Leptonychotes weddellii | reverse complement strand
TATAAATTTATAGTATACCCTATGATCTGTGAAGTTAAGCTCTCCTCTCCCCATGTTCCTTTTTGCACCATTCTCTAGAATTTTATGAGAAAAGTACTCTAGATAAATTTTAATATTGTTTTGTCCATTTTTAAGTACCTGACTTGGAATTTTTTACTTTTATTTTATATAAAATTTATATATTAACTTTGGAATTTTTTACTTTTATATAAAATTTATATATTAACTTTGGAATTTTTTACTTTTATATAAAATTTATATATTAACTTTGGTTAATTTATATATTAACTTTGTATAACAA
>NW_027755525.1:0-301 GCF_054177405.1 Leptonychotes weddellii | reverse complement strand
CTTGAGCCCCGGCTGAAAACTGCAGCTCTGGCTGACACGTTGATTTCAGCTTCCTGTGACCCCGTCCAGAGAACACCCCACACCAGGCCCAGACTTCTGACCTGCAGAACCGTGAACTAATAAATGGGTGCTGTTTCCAGTTGCTAAGGTTTGCTGTTTTATCATGTGGCAGCAGGAAGCCAATCTGCCATCTCAGAAATGACTTAGTTCTCGTCTGGCTGACCGCAGCTGTCTCCTACCCCGACTCCTTGTCTCCACTCTCAAATCTTCGCCCGGCGTCATGTTTCACACAGAGGATGGC
>NW_027755524.1:0-301 GCF_054177405.1 Leptonychotes weddellii | reverse complement strand
AAATAAATAAATATTTAAAAAAAAGCAGGGAGTCTGCTTAAGGATCCTCTCTCTCCCTCTTCCCCTCCCCCTGCTTGCTCGCGCACCCTCTCTCTCCCTCTAAAATAAATAAATCTTTAAAAAAAACTATTAGTCATATTGATCAAATGATATAATGGATATACATTTCAAAGTGTTACTCTGTGAAGTATTTATTTTATATGTATATTTAGAATTAGACTTCACTGAATTGTCTTGCTTTGCTTCCCCAAAAGATATTGATGAAAAGGAAGTGAAAATACTGAATAACACTGATTCTGCA
>NW_027755523.1:0-4254 GCF_054177405.1 Leptonychotes weddellii | reverse complement strand
AGATGCGTGAGCAGCCCTGTCGGGAACTTGCCAGGAGGCTGCCCGCATGTGTCCTGTTGCCCTGCAGACACAGGTCAATTGCAGGAGATCCAGCTTGCAGCCCCCAGCCCTCCCCAGTGGCTTCAGGGGACAAGAGGTTGAAAAGCTGCGGCCTGAAGGGCCCGCATGCCCACCAGCTGTTCTTATTCACTTAGAGGAACCTATCCCCAAAAAGCAAAAATTCACTTAAGAGAGACCAAGGTATAATCAATCGCTCATAAGAAAACCAAACCTCGGGGCACCTGGGTGGCTCAGACGGTTGAGGGTCTGCCTTCAGCTTAGGTCACGATCCCAGGGTCCTGGGATCGAGCCCCACATCAGACTCCTGGCTCAGCGAGGAGCCTGCTTCTCCCTCTCCCTCTCTCCCTGCTCATGCTTTCTCTCTCTCTCTCTCTCTGTATCTCTGTGTCTCAAATGAATAAATAAAATCTTTAAAAAAAAAAAAAAAAGAAAAGAAAACCAAACCGCAGGAACAGTTGTGTTTCTTTTCTACCTAAACTGAAGATGAGCACGGCAGCCAGGCACTGATTCTCAGAAGCCCCGAAATGAAGAGATCCCATGGGTTTGGAGCCATAGCCGTCCTTGGGGAGTTGACCGGTGGGCCAGACTCCCTTTGCTTTGTGTCCTGTTCCACCCTCCAGTGTGATTCCAGTGAGGCACAAATGCGCAGAAATATTTTAGATCGTCTTCTGTTTCCGTCCCCTGTTGTCATCCCTCTTGTGATGGTTCCTTGGCCACCCTCTCTCACACCTCCATGTGTTCCCTGTTCTGGGGAAAACCAGGGACTGAGTTCACGAAACCCCCCAGGGTTTGAGGTTTCACTTTTGTTCTGATCTCTCCGGGCTGGTGTCTATACAGACCCCTTCCCAGGGGAGCGGGTGGTGTCGTGGGAAGGGCTGTTCTGAGTGAGGTCAGTTGTACACACGGTCAGCCTGTCAGTGAATACTGGCATTATGGTCACAGCACAGCCCCCAGAGTCGGGGCGGCCCGGGTTTGAATCCCGGCTCTGCCAGCTGGTGTGACCTTGGGCTCGTCACTTCCCCTCTCTGAGCTTCAGTCCCCTTATATGTAACGGGAGTTTGACAACAGCCCTGGCCTCATAGGAGTGTGAGGATCAATGAGGGAAAACGTAATATGAAAAGCACTCAGAATTTCCTGCCCTAAGGAGTCGCTCTGTATTCCTGAGCCGCTAACGTTTCTTCATCTTTATGTTCCAAAACGGAAAATGCTGGGGCCCTAGTGTAGATTTTTTTTTTAAAAGATTTTATTTATTTATTTGATAGAGAGCGAGAGCACAAGCAGGTGGAGTAGCAGAGGGAGAAGCAGACTCCCCGCTGAGCAGGGAGCCCAATGCAGGGCTCGATCCCAGGACCCTGGGATCATGACCTGAGCTGAAGGCAGATGCTTAACTGACTGAGCCACCCAGGCATCCCCAGGTTTTATTATTAATGTAGGTTTTATTACCATTCAAGTATGGTGGGGCCAACCCGGCAGGAGACGACCACCATTGAGAAGATCAGTTGTTACAGTTCCCCAGAGGAGGGGGCGTGGCAGCCGGGGGGTCACCCTGGGGAAGCACCAGGGTCGGTCAGGAGGCAGAGGGAGAGGGCTGGCCCTGGGAGGGGCCGTCCCTTTAGTCTCTACAAGGCCCAGGATGTCAGAGCATCAGAACCACATGGTTAATCACCCCATCCCGAGTGTCTCCTCTGGTTCAGCCCGACCCCGGAGGGTGACAAGCAGGAGTCGGGGGTCCCTTCTGCTCCCCTGAGCAGCCTTCCTGCATTCCCAGGCAACATCGCCTACCTCTTTTTCACCAACCGCCACGAGGTGAGGAAGATGACCCTAGACCGCAGCGAATACACCAGCCTCATCCCGAACTTGAAGAATGTCGTTGCCCTAGACACAGAAGTGGCCAGCAACAGAATCTACTGGTCTGACCTGTCCCAAAGGAAGATCTACAGGTGAGTCTTGGAGCCACTCCCAGCCCCGACCCTGGGTGAAATAGGCCCCTCACACTGACGCTCTCCTCCGCCTCTCCCCCTGCCCCCCGACAGTACCCAAATTGATAGAGCCCCCAGCTTCTCTTCCTATGACACCGTCATCAGCGAGGACCTCCAGGCCCCTGATGGGCTGGCAGTGGACTGGGTCCACAGCAACATATACTGGACAGACTCCATCCTGGGCACCGTCTCCGTGGCTGACACCAAGGGAGTGAAGAGAAAGACGCTCTTCAAGGAGAAAGGCTCCAAGCCGCGTGCCATCGTGGTGGATCCTGTTCACGGGTGGGTATTCCCGTAGCTGAGGGGTACGGAGGGAACGAAGAGCAGAGGCGGGGTTCTAGAACTGGTTAGGACTCAGATGGGGGGAAGGCGTGTGCCTGAGCTGGACTGGCCTCCGTGGGCACGGGGCTGTCCCCAACCACGGAGGCCCTTGCTGTCAGGAAAGAACAGGACCTGGAACAGTGGTCCTTCCCCGCCCGCCCTTTGGGAGCGAGGGGTTGGTCCCTCTTGATGTCTGCTGAGATAGAAGTGGACCCAGAAAAGTTGTGTGCTTAGGATAAGAACCCAAAATCAGGCACCTGGGTGGCTCAATCCGTTAAGTGTCTGATTCTTGATCTCCACTCAGGTCCTGATCTCAGGGTGGTGAGTTCAAGCCCTGTGTTGGGCTTCGTGCTGGGTTGGAGTCTACTTAAAACAAAACAAAACAAAACAAAAAAACAGAAAACCAAAACCAGAAGTTAAAATATAAATTTAAATTGGTCTTAGAAATGAATACTTATTTAAATTCTGATTTAGTATTTCATAGCAGAGAATCCTGTGCCAGGATAGGATTGGAGAAAGGTAAAAAACGCTCAGATCCAACAGCAGTTTCAGGGAGGAGGCCACAGGGGGTAAAGGTCGCCACCCTGCTGAGCCCCCAGGAGGGTGTTTGCAGGGCTCATGGCTGACTCAGCAGCTCCGGGGCCCACAGGGACCTGTGTCCCCTGACGGAAGGCATCTCCCCGCCCCATGTCCGAACCCATTACACCATATCTGCCTGTGGAATTTCACAATTCTGGAGAGACAGTGGCAATCTCGGGATGGGCAGCTGTCCTGGTGGCAATCATCAGAAGGAAGGGGAATTTTTTTTTTTTTTTAAGATTTTATTTATTTGAGAGAGAGAGAGAGATTGAGAGCACGAGGGGAGGGGAGACGCAGAGGGAGAGGGAGAAGCAGGCTCTCTGCTGTGTGATCCCAGGACCGAGGGATCATGACCTGAACCGAAGGTGGACGCTTAACCCGAGCCACCCATGCACCCCAAAAGGGAACTTTTGAGATGAGCATGACTCACACGGGACAGACCCTGAGTTGAAGGTGGGCCTGGGCCCACAAACATTCTCATTGGGTAGAGGGACACTCGGTTGAATAAATTTAGCCCCCCAGCTGCCAGGAAAGAGAGAGCCTCCTAGAAATAAACCCTGAGATACAAGTCATGGGGTGTGTGTGTGTGTGTGTGTGTGTGTGTGTGTGTATGTGTGTGGTCTACTGTTGTGTTTCATTTCCCCCCAGGTAGTAGCGTAGGATTGCCCTCTTGGACTCTGTTCTCCACTTGGCTCTGTCATTTGGCATATGGGGCTCATTCCCTGTTGACTAGATGAGCCATGATTACTTTGTATCTGGTCCATGGAAATTTAGTTTTTCCCCCGTACCTCACACAAAGAGGCTGCAAATACCTCTGAATATCTTTGAAGGTGAGTCATTGCAGTTTCTCTGCAGGATTGTCGATTCTAGATTCCTCATTCTAGAAGCTGGATTATATTCTAGAAGTTGGTCCGAGGGTACGTGCGTGGCCAGAGCATCAAATTGCCATTGAAAACCTGCATTATAAGACCGAGCCTGGGCGCCTGGGTGGCTCAGTCGGTTAAGCGACTGCCTTCGGCTCAGGTCATGATCCTGGAGTCCCGGGATCGAGTCCCGCATCGGGCTCCCTGCTCAGCGGGGGTCTGCTTCTCCCTCTGACCCTCTTCCCTCTCGTGCTCTCTGTCTCTCATTCTCTCTCTCTCAAATAAATAAATAAAATCTTTAAAAAAAAAAAAAAGACTGAGCCTCCTAGCGCACCTGAGCACCCATCTCGCTCACGGTCAAAAGCAAGTTTTTCATTTTGCCAGTCACGATGGGGAGGGGCTATTTCAGTGTATTTGTATGTGGCCACTTGTGAGTTAGTTTGAACATCTCT
>NW_027755522.1:0-301 GCF_054177405.1 Leptonychotes weddellii | reverse complement strand
TTGTACCAGAGAAGCCTGCCTTGTTGTCCTGCATAAAGTAGCAGCCCTCCCCAGCTCCGTCCCCTTCCCTGCTTCCTTCCCCACCCCACAACACCCGTCAAAGCCTGGCATGTGATACATTTACTCGGTTATTTGTTTATTGTCTCCTCTGCCCACGGGAGTGTCAGCTGACCTAGAGCAGGGACTTGGCTCTTGGCAGGCTGTCTCCCCAGCTCTGAGCACGGTGCTTGCCGTGCAGGCGGACCTCAGTCTCTAGCTGTTGAATGGATGAGTAACGGTGATCGCCATCCTGTTCATGATG
>NW_027755521.1:0-301 GCF_054177405.1 Leptonychotes weddellii | reverse complement strand
AGCCATCTTGGACGGGCGCCTGGGTGGCTCAGTTGGTTGGGCGACTGCCTTCGGCTCAGGTCATGATCCCGGAGACCTGGGATCGAGTCCCACATCGGGCTTCCGGCTCGGCGGGGAGCCTGCTTCTCCCTCTGACCCTATCCCCTCTCATGCTGTATCTCTCTCTCTCTCTCTCAAATAAATAAATAAATAAAATCTTTAAAAAAAAAAAAAAAGAAGCCATCTTGGACACCCAACCCAGCTGAGCTTTCTGAGACTCCAGGCGCCGTCTGACTTCAACGATCTGAGAGAATTCAAAACC
>NW_027755520.1:0-301 GCF_054177405.1 Leptonychotes weddellii | reverse complement strand
GCCTGGGTGGCTCAGTTGGTTGGGCGACTGCCTTCGGCTCAGGTCATGATCCTGGAGTCCCGGGATCGAGTCCCGCATCGGGCTCCCTGCTCGGCGGGGAGCCTGCTTCTCCCTCTGACCCTCCCCCCTCTCATGTGCTCTCTGTCTCTCTCATTCTCTCTGTCTCAAATAAATAAATAAAATCTTTAAAAAAAAAAAAAGTTTAAGATTATTAGTCTTTTGGAGAGAACAGTTGCTCAAGGAGTTGAGGACAATGGGAACAACATCAATAGTCAATTGAAATACAAGGCAAACAATTTTG
>NW_027755519.1:0-301 GCF_054177405.1 Leptonychotes weddellii | reverse complement strand
GTAAAAAGAGAATCTGGTCAGAAAGGCAACAAGGGGTAGATCATGTAGACCCCCCCCCCATACCAGGTCAGTGCAACGTGTTTGGCTTTTGTTCTTTTTTTTTTTTTTTTTTTAAAGATTTTATTTATTTATTTGACAGAGAGATAGAGAGAACAAGTAGGCAGAGAGGCAGGCAGAGGGAGAGGGAGAAGCAGGCTCCTCGCCAAGCAGGGAGCCCGATGCGGGGCTCGATCCCAGGACCCTGGGATCATGACCTGAGCCGAAGGCAGCCGCTTAACCAACTGAGCCACCCAGGCGCCCC
>NW_027755518.1:0-301 GCF_054177405.1 Leptonychotes weddellii | reverse complement strand
GGGCTCCTCAGATGTGAGAGTTTCTGTTCTACTTTCCATGTTTCCTTCCCCAGGACACCAGTAGGCAAAGTGGGACAAATGATGGAGAAAACCAGACAGGGAGAGCACATGGGATCCCGGCCACAGGGAGCCAGCAGGAGAGAGGCCAAGGGCCCCCAGGAGGAGCTGCAGGGGGTCCGGGTGTCAGCCCTGTCCCAGGGGTGCAGGCATCCTGTCCCCATGGGGCAGGACTGAGGGCTGCAGGCCATGCAGCTGCATGGGCAAGAAGATGGGAGAAGAGTGGATGGGCTTGACTGTGTTC
>NW_027755517.1:0-301 GCF_054177405.1 Leptonychotes weddellii | reverse complement strand
AAAAAAAATATTGGCAAGAAGGTTAAATAGGGTCTACATAGAGAGAATATTCAAATTGCCAGTAAACAAATGCAGTGATGCTCAACTACGTCAACATCAGGGAAAATAAATCAATGAAATACACTACACCCCTACCAGAATGGCTAAATCTTAAGCAAAATGACCATACATTGATTTGAGTAACAGGAATTCATATATTGATGGTGGAACTGTAAGTTGGTACAACCCATGCCGAAAAACTGGCATTATCTACTAAATCCTATCACTCAGCAATTCCACTCCTAGGTATGTCCAATATGTG
>NW_027755516.1:0-301 GCF_054177405.1 Leptonychotes weddellii | reverse complement strand
GGGAGAGGGAGAAGTAGACTCCCTCCTGAACAGGGAGCCCGATGTGGGACTTGATCCCAGGACCCTGAGATCATGACCTGAGCCGAAGGCAGATGCTTAAACAACTGAGCCACCCAGGCACCCCAGTTTTTTTTTTTTTAGTGTTTTAGGGTGTTTTATTCTCCTATCCTGTGTATATGGAGGGCACATACAATATGTGAAAAACACAGATCTCCTTCCCCACCAACTCTTAACACAATCATTTTCTTTCAGTAATACATGTGCACGGTAGAAAACAACAACAACAACAACAACAACAACA
>NW_027755515.1:0-301 GCF_054177405.1 Leptonychotes weddellii | reverse complement strand
CTCCCTGCTCGGCGGGGGGTCTGCTTCTCCCTCTGCCCTCTTCCCTCTCGTGCTCTCTGTCTCTCATTCTCTCTCTCTCAAATAAATAAATAAAATCTTTAAAAAAAAAAAAAAAGTTGGTATTCGTTCCATTAAGTGTTTGGGCTAAAAGCACAGAGAATTCTTCATTTAGAATCCTGTTCTTGGCTTTTATGACCTTGTTGCCTTTGCCTTATTGCTTGTTGAAGATTATTTTTTCTTCCATTTCAGAATTCTTGTTCTTCTGCCTCATCTTCAAAATGGATGACTGGCTGGCCATTTT
>NW_027755514.1:0-301 GCF_054177405.1 Leptonychotes weddellii | reverse complement strand
TCCCAAGCTCTGGGTGTTCTTTAAAAGACAATACCTGTTCACTGTCCTCACGACTGTACTGCTTCATTCCTGGGAAGAAAAAAATAAAGACAAAGTGGTTTTTTTGAATATTTTCATAAGTCAAGACTAAGAAATTTGAAAGATGCTGCTTTGGCTAAGTATTTGTCTTGTGATGGAAACATTCTGAAATGAGATTAAATAGTTCATCTGAATTAATACTCTGTACTTGTCCAAATCTAATTAGTGTATCTTGAACCCCAGAGTCACTGGGGAAAATACAAATCTAGTTATAATGAGGGCA
>NW_027755513.1:0-301 GCF_054177405.1 Leptonychotes weddellii | reverse complement strand
CTGATCATTCTGTCTTCCTGCACAATAACTTCCCAAGCCTTTCCCTGTGCTAGCAGCCTCACCGTCACTTTCCCTTCTTCTCCTTCCTGTCTGTCTCCTACAAGTGTGCCATTCACTATTTCTAGAATAACCCAGAGATAGGAAAGAGGAGGGAGTGATTATTTTCAGTTCACACAACATTTCCCATTCATGAACATCAGAGCACAATTTCCTTGAAGGTTCTCCAAGATGAAAAATACTAGTAATTAAGTGGTGACCCCTTGGGTATCCTCTTTGGTAAATCCAAACCTCCAGCCACATT
>NW_027755512.1:0-4254 GCF_054177405.1 Leptonychotes weddellii | reverse complement strand
AAGAAGTCCAAGGAGCAATAAAAATGCACAAACTAATAAGTAACTCAGGAAATCATGGTAATAGGACTCTTTGTTTTAAAAATTTGGTTCACAGGGGTGCCTGGGTGGGTAAGTCAGTTAAGCATCTGCCTTCGGCTCAGGTCATGATCTCAGGGTCCTGGAATGGAGCCCCGTGTCGGGCTCTCTACTCGTCAGGGAGTCTGCTTCTCCCTCTCCCTCCACCCTCCCTGCCCCCTTGCTCATGTGCTCTCTCTCGCTCGCTCTCTCTCAAATAAATAAATAAAATCTTAAAAAAGGTTCATAAAGAATTATTACTAGAGAAGAATTCAGACATTTGAAAGAGTTCAGGTCCAAAAATCCTGAGGCAATAAAATGTGCCTTCACAAGTGACCACTGAGATTCATCTGCTTTTGGGATGAATGAAATTGTGACAACGTCCAGAGGCAGACAAATCACCTGCATTCAATTCAACATTTCCTAACACATAGTATGAACTAAGCACTGGATATTCAAAAGTGAGAAAAAAAATAGGTAGGATTCATCTAATCATCTTACTCATCTAAGAATAATATAATGAGAAACATCAAACTAACTTCTGGTAAGTGCTCTTAAAAAATCAGAACATAGTATTGTTTTTTCAAAAATCACAACTATTCTTCATCTAGATTTTTTTTCTAGCTCTGTGACTCAACAGTCACTCACATATCTTTTCCAGAGAAGCACAGACCCTTGGAAAAGATCACTGTACTAGTTTCTCAGACAGTCACCCATTATGGGCTGCATTGTGCGCACCACCCACCCCCCTCTCTTCCCCAATTCATATATTGAAGTTCTAACTCCCCAGTAGCTCAGCATGTGACTCTTGAGAGACAGGGACTTTAAAGAGGTAGTTAAGGTAAAATGAGGTTCTGTGGCTGGGCCCTAATCCAATATGACTGACTGCTGTAAGAGGAGCAAATCAGGACAGACACGCAGAGGGAAGACCATGTGAGAACACCAAGGGAAGAGGGAAGATGGCCACCTACCAGCCAAGGAGGGAAGCCTTAGAAGAAACCAAATCTGTAGCCTCCAGAATTGTGAGGAAATAACTTCTGTTGTTTAAGCCGTCCAGTCTCAGGTACTCTGTTACCGTAGCCCTAGCAAATTAACACCCCACCTATCAGAGCCTGATGGCAAACATGAGCTGGCTTAGTTCTTGACCACGTCATTTATTCTGCTTAATAAACATTCACTGAGAAACTTCTACGTGCCTAGTATTCTTGCTAATCGGTGGTCTAGACACAAGGATGAGAGGCTGGAGAACAAGGTGTTCACAACAGGGGGAATCTCTGTCCTACTTGCACCAGTGTTTTTATAAGTAGGACCAAAAGAACCATAAAAAACACAATCACATCGCCGCCCGGGGGCAAGAGCAAGAGGGCGTGGTCAGGGACACAGCGCCGGGAGGGAGAAGAGAAATGCACAGCCAGCGCCCCTGTCTGTCAGCTGCTGGGCCTGGGTTATCTCCCCTACCTTCCATGACACCTACGCAGCTGGACGGTAGCATCCCTGTTGCACATGAAGAAACCGAGGCACAGCATGATTAAAATGTACAACTAGCTCAGCTGCAGAACCCAATTTGCATTCTGGTCTGTACTCCAAAGTGTTCATTATGCAGGGAATTATACAGAAGTTAGGAATGCTGAGAAATAAATACGTAAATAATGAACCACAGGAAACAGAATAGGTGGGTTATCAAGAGATGTGAAAGGATTCACGACAAACCAGTATTTACTGACTACTTGCTGCTCTGCTTTAATACCCTCTATCTGAAATAAAGCAACACCCGTTAAGGTCCTGGAACAGTAATGGATACGTAAAAGAAAAATCTTACCTAGCCATTACTACTATTTAGATTAACACCTCATTAAATCCTCCCAACAATCCTGTGAGGCATATCCAGTTATGCCCATTTCAGAGATTAAGAGGAAGGAAGCTCAGGAAAGTTCCGTGAACTTGCCCAAGGTCAGAGAGCAATGAGAGGGAACCATTTGGAGTCCCAAGAACTAAAACAGATCTCTTAATAACACTTAAATTTTGAGTGTTCTTTCTCGTAGCTAACAGAGAAGGAAGGTAGTTCCCCTTACTGAAATAAAATGCTCCACAGGAAATTTGAGAGTGAGAGAGAGAAGACTGAGAATCTCCAGCAGACTCCCTGCTGAGCTCGGAGTCTGACAAGAGGCTCGATCTCACCACCCTGAGATCATGACCGGAGCCGAGATCAAGAGTCAGATGCTTAACTGACGGAGCCATCGGGGGCACCCCTCCATCGGAAATTTTAATTAACTCCTCAGTTCCTACAACTCTCTCCCTTCTACTACTGGGTTGCAAGCGACAACAATCAAAAGAGGAGCTTAAATGGTAGGTAACAAAAGAGAAATTTTTAAAAGGCTGTTCCAGATGGCCAAGGATGATCCAGGAAGCGGGCAGAGCAGAATGCGCATGGACACACATGAACCCACACGCATTCAGGCAGCGTGTGAGGCTGGGCGGCCAGCTTGCTGCAGTGGCAAGAACACTGGGCTGCCTGCACACGGGAAACGGGGACCAAATAAGTCTGTGAAGATCAGGCTCCAGCTCAATTCCTAACTGCTGCCAACATACCTGAAATGGGCTCCCAGGCCATTCCAGGAAGGGAAGAAGTCTCCACTAAAACTAAGCACGCAAGCGGTGAACAAGGCCAGGCAATACAAAACACTTGCGTGGACAGAGGAATGAGCAGGCCAACAGTCCAGGCTTTTCCCAGCCAGACTGGTGCCCGCTGCCCCCCCACCCCCAGCACCTCAGTGCTGTAGCAGAGGTTACAGATCTGTCTCTTGCACCCACTCCAAGTCCCCCAAGGGAACCTGGACACACAGAAGGATTTTGATAAATGCTGGCCAAGTGAACAAATAAATGGGAGAGCAAGAAGGGAGGGAGGGAAGAAGGGAGGAGGGAAGGAAGGAAGGATTTCTCTGCTTAGATCTGATGTCCACCAAGACTTATTTACCAATTCATTATCAAATATTCTCCCTTAATTCAGGTAAGTACATCCTATTCTAAAATTTCACTTAATCGAAACCCAGACTTGTCATTCCTGACCCTCTTATTTTACATTAAATGTGATTTTACCAAAAGAAAGACACGGAAAAATATACATTTCCAATGCAAGTTCTACTTCAATCCCAAATGCAGCTGAGGAATTTTATTCCTTACCACCCAGGAGTACAAAAGTGTTAGCTCCCACATTTCCTTCTTGCACTAACTCTTCACTCTGCATTTTCTAATAGAGTGAACAGCATAAAAGAGTAAAAGCAGGTCTGTTCTTCACGGAAGGCAGAGATTTGAAACCTAAAGACCATCCTTCCCCCAGCCTGTCCCCTTCTTGCTATCCTGGAGGAAACTCCCACAACCATCCCCCAAGTCCCATTAGAAGAAAGTGAAAAGTGGCAGAAAGGAATATTCAAAGAGCAACCCAAGAGTTACAGGAGCAAGCAGTCATTCTATTTTATAGATGAAGTTAGGTTACTGGACTTAGAAATGGTGGCAGAATTCAATGTATTTCCCAAACCTCTTGACTTACTTCTTCCTGTCTTTACAAATGTAATGATTACAGCTGTGGTTGGAAACATCAAACACTACTTCTCATTTTCACTACTCTTCCTATCCGTAATGGCTAACACTGATGAAATATTAATTGCTCTTTCCAACGTTCCATCATCATTAATGTTTTAGACAGTAAAACTTCCAGGTTGAGGACCAGCTCCTTTTGCCACACAGCATGGCTAGTTTTGTAGACAAAAGGAAAAATAAATCATTGGTGATGTTTCTGGGTTGCTTCTAAAAACCCTTTCAATGATAGTGTAAGATTATTCTGCAGAGTAGCTACAGATTGATAATAAATATCCTCCCCGGAATCAAGAAACAAAAGTTCCAATTACTTTTCTCAAACAGTTTTTGGCAACGGTTAAATAAACAACCCATTTCATTTGCTTTACCAATAACTTGTATCAGTAACTAAACCTACGGTTTTAAGTGATAAGGTGATACATGAACAAACAAAAATTCCCCAAACATTCGTACCTACACACTCCTTACATCTGGAAACCTTAAATTTTCCACTTAATTCTTAACCCACATGCCAGCTCCAGGCAATGGCTACGTATAGACTAAGCAGAAAATGGCTGGATCCAGATACAAAATCTGAGGTTGCCGGGGGGGGGGGGGGGGGGGGGG
>NW_027755511.1:0-301 GCF_054177405.1 Leptonychotes weddellii | reverse complement strand
CAAGGTATTAGTATTATATAATATCGTATATATGAGGTATTTAGTCTGGCTGCTTTAGGTAAACAGAACCAATAGGTATATATATGATGTTCAAAATCTTCAGGGCGGGCTGACAGACTGGGGACTGCAGACCTATGGAAGGGTTGATGCTGCAGCTTGAGTCCCAAGGCGGTCTGCAGGCAAAATTCCCTTACTCATGAGAGGGTGGCCTTTTTCTCTCGTAAGACCTTCAACTGATTGGGTAAGGCCCACCCACATCATGGAGGATTAATTTGCTTTACTTAAAGTCTACTGGTTTGTT
>NW_027755510.1:0-301 GCF_054177405.1 Leptonychotes weddellii | reverse complement strand
TCAGCTGATGCTGGGCCTGGCAAGGGCAGGTGGAGATATAAGTCCCCTTTGTCCTAGTCTTTTATTAAATCCTTAAGGAATATCTGATGTGTTTATGGATTGTTATAGCTTCCCTTCTTTCTAATTATGCCCCTAGTTGGGATGCAAGTTGGCCTAGTTCCTTTCTCAGATGTCTGACTTGGTTAATAGAGGCCAGCCAGGCCCATAAGTTAACTTTTTTGACTCTATAGATTAAGGAGTTCTTATTTAACATTTAGAGCATTATGCAATGTTGTTTTCTGGAGGTGAACTTCTTTCCTTT
>NW_027755509.1:0-301 GCF_054177405.1 Leptonychotes weddellii | reverse complement strand
TTCATGAGTGCCCATATTTAAAATGCAAACCTTTCACTGGCATTCCCAATCCTCTTTGCCTTGCTTTTGGCCATGGCACTTACAACAAGTTATAGAAGCTATTTACTTATGTTTCTTATCTGTTCTCCCTACCCCTGCAACTAGAATTTAGTAAACTCTAAAAGGAGTTAATATTTTTGAATGAATGAGTTAATATTTTGAATGAATGAATAAATTATGGATGGTTGAAATGCACTCAATTTTTTAAAAAATTTTATTGTTATGCTAATCATGATACATTACATCATTAGTTTTAGATGTA
>NW_027755508.1:0-301 GCF_054177405.1 Leptonychotes weddellii | reverse complement strand
ATCTGAAAGATCCGAGTTGATGCAAGTATACTGGAAGCATATCACAGATCATGGAGGGATGGTCTGGATGGCAACCAGGCGAGGTGCCAGGCTCCTGTCTGCGGGGCTTGAGGCATAGAGGCTGCCCAGCAGGTTATTTCCAGATCTTGATCCCGGGTGGAGAGAAAGCAGTTGGTTGAGTCTTCTGGGGTGGACAGTAGTATAGATTGCTGAGTGAGCCTGGGAGCAACAGAGCCTGGCTTTGTTGAGGTTGTTCTCATGTGGAGGGCAGTTACTTCCTCTCCTTGTCCATCTTTCCAGA
>NW_027755507.1:0-301 GCF_054177405.1 Leptonychotes weddellii | reverse complement strand
ATCTGCTAATCCTTCTTATCACTGACCTCTTCAAAAATGCACCAGACTCATAATGTGCATAGATATTCAGGGGATTCATGAAAAGAAGCCCCAGAAGTAAAGCCCCTCTCATTTAAGATTCCCGGACTAGTGGGTTTCTTGCACTCCATCTCAAAGATCCTGATCACCATGGAAAGGGTCCAAAAGGACAAGGAACACAACCGAAGACCAGGAACCACAACATTTCCAGACAGTCAGTGCTATGATTGCAAGAGATTCTTAAGTGTTCGTGTGCCAAAAAACCTGTCAGGGCACTTAGCAG
>NW_027755506.1:0-301 GCF_054177405.1 Leptonychotes weddellii | reverse complement strand
TATCGGGGCGCCTGGGTGGCTCAGTCGGTTAAGCGACTGCCTTCGGCTCAGGTCATGATCCTGGAGTCCCGGGATCGAGTCCCGCATCGGGCTCCCTGCTCGGCAGGGAGTCTGCTTCTCCCTCTGACCCTCCTCCCTCTCATGCTCTCTGTCTCTCATTCTCTCTGTCTCAAATAAATAAATAAAATCTTTAAAAAAATAAATAAATAAATAAATAAATAAATAAATAAATAAATAAAATAAAAATTAGGGGCGCCTGGGTGGCTCAGTCGTTAAGCGTCTGCCTTCGGCTCAGGTCATG
>NW_027755505.1:0-301 GCF_054177405.1 Leptonychotes weddellii | reverse complement strand
AAAGCCATTTTTGCTTGTGTGAATATATCTATAGGACAAATTCTGAAACAAAATTGATGAATCACAACATTTGTGCTTTTGTGATTTTTGTAAAATTGACAGAATGCCTTCCATAGATGTTTTATTAATTTACCCTCAGTATATTAGCTTTTTTTTTTTTAGATTTTATTTATTTGTCAGATAGAGAGCACAAGCAGGGGGAGTGGCAGGCAGAGGGAGAAGCAGGCTCCCTGCTGAGCAAGGAGCCTGATGCAGGACTTGATCCCAGGACCCTGGGATCATGACCAAAGCTGAAGGCAGA
>NW_027755504.1:0-301 GCF_054177405.1 Leptonychotes weddellii | reverse complement strand
GCTTCTCCCTCTTACTCTCCCTCTGTGCTCTCCCCATCTCTCAAATAAATAAATAAAATCTTTAAAAAAAAAAAGAAAGTAGATCGGAAGGCTGTCAATGGCAGAAATCTCTGGTAGAATTGTGGATGATTTTTAATTTATTATTTTTTTGCATTTCCTAATAAGTAGATATCACCATGTAATAAGAAAAAGTATTTTTTTTTTTTTTTAAAGATTTTATTTATTTATTTGACAGAGACAGAGATAGCGAGAGCAGGAACACAAGCAGCGGGAAGGGGAGAGGGAGAAGCAGGCTTCCCCC
>NW_027755503.1:0-301 GCF_054177405.1 Leptonychotes weddellii | reverse complement strand
CTTTCTGCCTCCTCTCTGGAGAACAGAATCACCATTCCGCGGCCAGCCCTCTGTTTAGATGACTGTGGGGCCATGGCATTTGTGGGGGATGGGGAGGGCAAGTCCATGTGGAGAGCTCCCAAACGGAGTCAGGATCCAGAGTCCAAGCCAGCAGGGAGGCAAGGACAGAGGCTGAATTCCCATCCTGAACAGGACAGAGGAGGGGCTTTGGATCTGGGCACAGCTGCGTGGAAAATCTGTGCAGTGTCACTTAGGTGCTGTGAGACCTAGGGGAAATTACTTCCCGTCTCTGGGCTGCAGC
>NW_027755502.1:0-301 GCF_054177405.1 Leptonychotes weddellii | reverse complement strand
ACATGGAGCTCCCTGCTCAGTGGGGAGTCTGCTTCTCCCTCTCTCCCTCTGTGCCATTCCTCCCTTCCTCTGTCTCTCTCTCAAATAAATAAAATCTTAGGAAAAAAAAAAAGAAAGAAAAGAAAATTAGGAATAGAAGGGGAACTTCCTGAATTTGATAAAGAGCATCCAATAAAAGCATATATTTTATGGTGAGACTTTGATTTCCCATTACATTCCTGAAAAGACACAGACTTCCTCCATCCCTGTTTCTATTCAATATTGAACTGGAAACCATATCAAGTAAAATAGGTCATTAAGA
>NW_027755501.1:0-4254 GCF_054177405.1 Leptonychotes weddellii | reverse complement strand
GGGGGCACCGTCTCTGCCCGGGTCCCACTCTGGGGGGCACCGTCTCTGGCCCGGGTCCCACTCTGGGGGGGGCACCGTCCCTGCCCGGGTCCCACTCTGGGGGGCACCGTCTCTGCCCGGGTCCCACTCTGGGGGGCACCGTCTCTGCCCTGCACCTGAGGGTTGATGTCACACCCCACAGTCCGAGGGGTCATCACCTTCCCTTCAATCCCCGTGTTCTCCAACCTGCTCTCAGTCCCCGTGACAGCAGCACCTGTCTGGTCACCCACGCCAGAAACCGGGCACCATCCGTGACTCTCCCTGTCCTTCAGCCCACACGTCTGACCCGGTCACTTCGGACTCCAAGCCATCCTGCCTCGCGGTGTCTCTCGGACGCCTCCCCTTCTCCCGACGGGCCTTCCACCTGCAGCCTGGGGACCACTCTCAACCACAGACTCACCGCCAAGACGTCGAGGACACGGGCCGTGAGCCAGGCGCTGGGCTGCGCCCCCCAAGCCGAGCTGGGGTCCTGCTGTCACCCCCCACCTCTGCTTCTGCTGCTCCTGCCGCCAATGCTCCTCCCACCTCAAGCCTTTCCTGGACAACTCCTTCAAAGTCCCGAAACCCGCCCCCCCATCTTAGCTGTTCCTCGCTGGGGGCCCACGACCCCGTGCTCCCCGCCATGCATCAGGCCTCCTTTTCCCGCTATCCTGCTGGATGGGAGGACGTGACATCTGGTCCCACCAGGAGCCCCCCCTGCGCCCACACGGGGCCTGGCCGGGCACGTGCCCACCAGCACTGGTGGAATGAAGGGAGGACAGAGCAGACAGAAGAACCAGCTGCCTGCGCTGCCCCCCGCCTCCCGCGCCCCCCCCAGCCGCCACCCACCTGGCACTGGGCTTGGTACTTCTTGGCGGGCCGGCCCACGATGAAGATCTGGGAGGGTGGCAGCCCCAGCACGCTGTAGACAGAGATGTCCTTCGCGGAACCGTAGGCCGCGCTGATTCTGATGAAGCACTGGAACACATGGCCGCCGGCTTCACCCCGCGTCAGGAAGCGTCCCTGCAGGAGCCGCCCCTCCCGCCCCGCCCTGCACCCCAGGCAGCTCCCAGGGGATTCGGAACCTCAGCACCTCTGACCCCACTGGACAGGGTGCTACAGGACCCAGGCCCAGGACCGGAGGCCGGGTGTTCCCCGCCCGCACCCCCCAGACTGTGGTGCTCACGCAGCTCGTCGGCCGGCCACCCCTGATGCTCACCCTCCGGCTGCTCACTTTGAGCCCCCACTCTGGTCCCACCATCGCTGGGGATAGCCCACTGACCACCTCGGCCTCCACCTTGGCTTCTTCAACGGCAGTGGCCTCCAGGGCTGAACCCAGAACTGCCTCTCTGGGCTCTGACGGTCCGCCTCCCCACTCCGCCCCTGCTCCTTCCCTCGCAGTCGCTCACAGCTTCACCTCTCAGGGGCCTGGGCCCTTCCTCGTCCCCAGCCCCCCCGGGCCACGCCTCCGCTGCTGATGACCTCCAGGCCTCTGCGCCTGCTTGACCTGGGCCTGACCCTGTACACACGAGCCTCAGAGAACATCCCAGGCTCGTCTACCTCAGTGCCTTTGCACAGGCTGTTTCTTTGGCAAACTCACACGCAGGCTTCAGGACTCAGCTCAGAAGATGCCGCCTCCTAGAAGCCTTCTCTGCCCCCACCCCCCGCCCGGGCAAAGCCGCCTCAGTCCTCCTGTTTGCCCAGGGTCCTGTGCTAATCTGGGACCAGCACGTTGTCGGTTCACCTGTCCTTCCTTCCCTGAGTCAGGGACTGGCAGACTTTGCTGTGAAAGCCCAGATAATAAGTACCGTGGGCTCCGCACTCTCGCACCCACAGTTAACACCACGTAAGCAAATGATGTGGCCGGGTTCCAACGCAACTGTGTTTACGGGCACTGAAATCTGGGTTTGCTATCACCGTCACATCATGAACTGTGATCCTCCTTCTGATCTTCCCCCCAACCGCTGAAAGCTACAAAAACCATCCTCAGGTCTGGGTCACACACACCAAGGCTGTGGGCTGCACTGAGCCCCTGGGCCCGCCCTCCATCAGCGGAATGCAGAACGCAGACCGTGGGGCCCTGTCCACCGTGTCTGATGCAGGAGGGGGAGGCAGAGCGTCTACCCGTCTAAGGAGCTCCCAGGGGACGCTGTGCTGGGGCCTGGGTCCCACGGTGAGGACCGCTCCAGGTCACAGCTCGGGAGGAGAGGACGGCTCGGTGCCCCGAAGCAGGACCCGGGCGGAGCACAGTGGCCACTTAGGTGTCCACTGAATGAATAACCAGAGACAGAGACAGAGTTCAGGCTTCGGGGGCAGGAGATAAAGGAGGACGCGTGTGACTCAGGAATCGTGGGTGAATCACCGAGCCCCAGTGAGCCGCGTCGTCCTCACGGGTCCCTGCGGACAGCACCCACCTTGCGGAGCTGTGCGGGCTCCCAGCGAGACACACGGGTGTGCTCTGCACCCAGGCGCGGTTGCAGGTGGAGGGCGGAGGCGAGGAGCGTGCAGCAGGGCCTGGGGGCTGATCTCTCCCCTTCCCGGCTGTGGGGACTCACCTCCTGCACGAGGTTGCGGAGGAAGATGGCCTTCTGCCGCAGTGGGTCATGCACCAGCCCGTCCGAGAAGAAGATCATGCCCTGGGGGAAGTTGTGCTGGGAAAGCCAGGACACCACCCGCTGCTTCTGCATGTCCGGCCGGCCCGTGATGTACAGGATTAGGTAGCCCAGGTCCTGCCAGTGTCTGTGGACACACAGCAAGGGGGGTCCAGCCCCCACCCCATGCACCTGCAGCCCCCACCCCCCCTGCAGCCCTCCTGAGGAGCCCCTGGGGAAGGACTCCAAAGCCACACTGGGGCTGGGCCCCGGGAGTCCCGGACATCTCCCAGATGGCCAGCAGACACCGCATGCCCACCACCAACTGACCCCCACTGCTGCCCCCTCTGCTCCTCCCCTCCTTCCAGCAGGATCTGACCACCCTCCCCTCAGCTTGCTTCTCTGCCCTGGCTCACAGCTCCCCCACTCCAACCCAGCCCGGGCAGCCCCCCAGGACTGCAGGCCCGTCTGCAGGGTGGGGGCACGGGGGAACTGCCACCTAGGGCTGACCTAGGGCCGACAGCCAGGCCTGGCAGGGCGTGCTCCTGCAGGCTGCGCTGGGGGGCCGCTTCCTCCTTATCCTTGGGGCTGTTTCCACGGCGACATCTGTCAGTCACAGACCTATCCCCTCACTCCATCCTGGCTCCCTGCCGTGTCCTCAGGTCTCCCTCCTCTGCGCGCCTGGGGCCCGCCCCTCCACACACACAGCGGCTTTGCTGCCCACAAGCCTTGTGCTCTGCAGCTGCCGCCCCCTCCCCTGCACAGCCTCCCTGGCTTCCTCTCTTCCCGTGCCCATGCCCCTGTCTTTCAGGGCCCCCTCCTCCAGGAAGCCTTCCCAGCTTCCCAAGCAGAATCAGCCCCGCGGGAGGGTGCTCTCTGTTGACCTCACCCGGAATCCCGGCTGCAGGATGCCAGCTGGGCCCGACCTGCTGGGGCTGCTGGGGCACTAACCTCCCCCCAGGCTTGTCAGAGACTGGGGGTTTCCAAACCTGGAACCTGACCTGAGAGATCCGGGAGGTTTTGCAACAAAGCATGGGCCCAGGGGTCACCCCGGGGACTCCAGCGAGCTCTGAGCTGGGGCCCAGTCGCCTGTTTATCAAGAGCAGCTTCTGATGAGTGGCGAGGTTTGCAGAGTGCCACCGTGGCCCAGGCACCCAGGTGGACAGGCCCAAGCGCTGGACGGGTCCCGGGGGGGCAGGACCACAGTCTCCCCTTCCCAGCTGTGGGAGGGGGACGCTCACTCACTCATTTGGGCGGGGGCTGGAGATGTCGTAAGAGAAATGAATGCCCCCCCCCAGCGGGAATTGGAGCCTGTCCAGGGCCTGCAGGACCAAAGGGCATCTAGCGGTCAGCTGACTCTGGGAGCCCCTAACCCAGGCTGGCCTGCTCTCCCCACAGTGCCCGCAGCTACTGCGTGCAAGCAGAGCCTGGGCTCTGTCCTGCTCTTGGGGTTCTGTTCACTTGGAATCCTGGGTTACGGTTTCTCGTGCCCGTGACTTGTCTTCCCCATGGGACTGAGCTTCCTCCCTCTAGGAGTTCTGTCTGCCTCAGTTCCCAGCTTGAGCCTGGAAGGGTGGAGGCAGGGAGGGAGGGGGAGAGAAACAGGGAGGGAAGGAGGGAGGGAGGGAGGGAAGGAAAGAAGGAG
>NW_027755500.1:0-301 GCF_054177405.1 Leptonychotes weddellii | reverse complement strand
CATCATAAATCATCTGATGTCCACAGGTAAACACTTAATGTCTTCTTAGAATGGTTGGTTTTTAAGTTACTATTTATTATTTTTATTTAATACACAAGTAGGTTTCTTAGATACATCCAAGTGTAAGTTATGTCACTATTTAAACTGTGTTTGCCCTTGCTATAATTCACTATCATTGGGTCAGGATTCTGAACCTGTTTGGAGTGCATACTGGTCCAAATGACCGAATTCTTCTATCCAGCCTCAGAATGCCAAGGAATGCATGAGTGTCCACTCTAGGTTTTAATGGCACGTTGTACAA
>NW_027755499.1:0-301 GCF_054177405.1 Leptonychotes weddellii | reverse complement strand
TTATGGACAGTTTTAGCGTCTTTTAATCCCCAGTGCACTACCTTATACTTGTCCACTTTAAAACACTCACCGATAGATACAAATGCTGTGTAGATGTGTTGCTTGTGTAAAACAATTTTTCTGGAAGGATACACAAAAAATCTTAATGGGGATAAACTGGGAGAAAGGGAGGTTGAGACCTACTTTTCATTCTGTACTTACTTTGTCATGGTCTTTCTGTGCTGTCTGGTTGTTTTAAAACATGTGAATGTATTTTTGTTGTTGTTGATTTAGAAAAAGAAAGAAAAATGCCACTTTTCTA
>NW_027755498.1:0-301 GCF_054177405.1 Leptonychotes weddellii | reverse complement strand
TACCGAATGATTGAGCAGGAAAAGAAGCCAATTAAACAAAGAGATAGTAAGTTCAGAGATGAAGTAGACTTGCTTTAGCTTCATGGTTTTGTATTTTCATACTTAGGTGTGCTGGTATATTTTAGGGATTTAGCTGATAGGACAAAAGGAGGGAAGGAAAGAAGAAGGAAGAAAGAAGGAAGGAAGGAAGGAAGGAAGGAAGGAAGGGAGGAAGGAAGGAAGGAAAGAAGGAAGAATCATCTTACGAAAACCAGGCGATGTTCTGTTAAGAGTTTAAAAGCAGTAGGGTATTGGGGGGGGG
>NW_027755497.1:0-301 GCF_054177405.1 Leptonychotes weddellii | reverse complement strand
AAGAGCCAGCCGCTTAAACGACCAAGCCACACAGATGCCCCGCCCATTTATAAATTTCTAATATTGAACCTTTGCTTTCCTGGGACAATGGAATTGAGTCACGGTGTACTATCTTATTGTATATACTGTTGGAATTGGTTTGAGAATATCGTGATTAACATTTTTGTCTCTCTGTTCATGAGTATGATTGGCCTGATATTTTCCTCTTTTTGTACTTTTGTTGTTGTTCCTATTTCAGTTTAAAGGTTATACTAACCCCAGAGTCAGTTGGGGGCATAGTCTCTCGCTGTTCTGTGGATGA
>NW_027755496.1:0-301 GCF_054177405.1 Leptonychotes weddellii | reverse complement strand
CAGGGGCGCCTGGGTGGCTCAGTCGTTAAGCGTCTGCCTCCGGCTCAGGTCATGGTCTCAGGGTCCTGGGATCGAGCCCCGCATCGGGCTCCCTGCTCAGCAGGAAGCCTGCTTCTCCCTCTCCCACTCCCCCTGCTTGTGTTCCCTCTCTCACTGTGTCTCTCTGTCAAATAAATAAATAAAATCTTTAAAAAAAAAAATTAAAAAAAAAAAGAAAAGGTAATAACTACAGGGTTTTATTTTTCTTCTTCAGAAAACAGAAGTATTATTTCAAAGAACACTTGTGGAATATTATATAATG
>NW_027755495.1:0-301 GCF_054177405.1 Leptonychotes weddellii | reverse complement strand
GTAAATGCTAAATCTTAAATTTTTAAATTAAATGGTCACTTGTTTCAAGGATACATCTATGATAGGAGATGAGACAGACTAGGCCTTTGAAAATAATAATTATAATTTATGTATGATTGTATTATGTCTTTTTATGGTAACTTATAATGTGCAGACACCAAGACTTATAGAATTTTGTCTCTATACTGAAGGAGAAAGGGAGACCATTTTTATTTTATTTTTCATCATTTCTGAATTTTTTTTTTTAGATGGTTCATTCTTTTCAGAACCCATAATTTTTCTTAGGAAAAATGCTTACTTT
>NW_027755494.1:0-301 GCF_054177405.1 Leptonychotes weddellii | reverse complement strand
CTAATCACATGACTGGGTCCTCTGGCAACCAGCCCCCATCCTGAGTGTTACCTCATTAGCATAAATTCACATATGATTAAAAGAAGCTTGTTATGAATAACGAAAGATGTACCTCTCACACCTATCACTTAGGAAATTCCAGGGGTTTTAGACATTCTTGTGCCAGGAACAAGGGATAAAGAACAAATACATATTTCTTATTATATTCCAATATCCCAACAGGTCGTTAGTTTTCCCAGATGCATAGGGTCTCATAGTCATCTTGTAAGTCTCTGCCAACCAACTTAATATATTTTATTAC
>NW_027755493.1:0-301 GCF_054177405.1 Leptonychotes weddellii | reverse complement strand
GTGTCCTCTTCATCCCCTTCACCTGTTTCACCCATCCCCCCACCACCTCCCTCTGGTGACCATCAGTCTGTTCTCTAGAGTTAAGAGTCTGTCTTTTGGTTTCTCTCTTTTTTTTCCTTTGTTTCTTAAATTCCATGTATGAGTGAATCATATGGTATTGGCTTTCTCTAACTTATTTCGTTTAGCATTATACTCTCTAGATCCATCCGTGTTGTTGCAAATGGCAAGATTTCATTCTTTTTATGGCTGAATAGTATTCCATTGTATATATATATCACCTCTTCTTTATCCATTCATCAGT
>NW_027755492.1:0-301 GCF_054177405.1 Leptonychotes weddellii | reverse complement strand
GATTGAGCTGGGAGAGACGTGGGGGCCTCGCTCTCTTGCAACCTGACTGATGACGCAGCTCCCATTGTCTAAAAATGCCCAAAGCTCCCTGTTATCCAAGAAGACCTCCTCCTTCCCACCAACCACAAGGCAAACGGGACACCATCCAATGTCTTTTCTCTTTCGTAGCTCCTTCCCAATCCCAATCCTTTTAACCCAGTGGGGCAGAAAAAGGCAGCAGAAAGAAGTGCTGGGAGTCAGGCTACAATGTATGCAATGTCACCCTGCATGTGGCCCACGGTGACGTGACTATAATTATGGC
>NW_027755491.1:0-301 GCF_054177405.1 Leptonychotes weddellii | reverse complement strand
AAAAGGCCGAAGTCCCACCAGCCAAAGGTAGTCACCCCCATGTCACTGTGTTTGATACTGTCCATTTGTCTCTACTCTGTCTAATCATGAAAATACTAATATCTTTAAAGTGCCTGAGGTGCCCAAGGCTGCTGTTCCAGAAAAGAAGGTGCCTGAAGCTCTTCCTCCCAAACCGGAGAGTCCTCCCCCTGCAGGTAATGTCAGAGCCATACATACTAGGGAGAAAACTGTTATTCTAGCTAGAAAATTATGTATATAAATACGACAACATAAAGGTGGTATGATTCTAAAGAAAAGAAAG
>NW_027755490.1:0-4254 GCF_054177405.1 Leptonychotes weddellii | reverse complement strand
GTTAATCCCCATACATTACATCATTAGTTCTAGATGAAGTGTTCCATGATTCATTGTTCGTGCACAACACCCAGTGCTCCATGCAGAACGTGCCCTCCTCAATACCCACCACCAGGCCAACCCATCCTCCCACCCCCCTCCCCTCTAGAACCCTCAGTTTGTTTTTCAGAGTCCATCTTCTCTCATGGTTCGTCCACCCTTCCGATTTCCCCCGTAAAAGCAGGTAGATATTAAAAAGTTTGATTTTAGCTTTCTTTTCTCAGAGCCCTTAGAATATCTTCTTTGTGTTCTTATGTTGGTAGATAGTATATAAGAGATATGACTTGTTTGGTTGATGACTGAGGAAGTGTTAGCACTTTATGCCATAATGCTGACTCCTACACCTCATTGTACAAGATATGTCGATACAGCTATGAGCTTTGGACTGAAAAATGCTGAAGCTAGGAAATAAACTGGACTACTTGTGTTTGCTTCTTATTTTAATCAAATCTCCATGTTAATTTAAACATATCTCACTATTGGTTGCATTTGACATAGCTGAAGTTTTAGATTTCTAGAGTAGAGTGACAAGATGCTAGGGACTGCTAATTTTTACTTTATTTCTTTAGATGTTTATACAAATGTGAACACTTCCAGTATTCAAAATGCCATACTCAGAGATCAGGTTAAAATCTTATCATGATGTCTGGTGAGCAGATAAAAGTAGTTTGTAGTAAAAAATTATGGTTACAATAGTGAAAAGAAAGAATGCAAGAATGCTGTCATGGTAACACATATCCACTAGATCTGAAGTAAAAAGAAAATCATCCATCACAAAAGTCTAAATAAAGTTTGTTAGGCAATGGTCACAGTAAAATTCCTGATCATACTGTTGCTGCAAGAAACCAGTTTTGTCATTATAATGACATTGTTGCTATTTGCATTTACCAGCTTAATTTACCAAATGGTGCTCATGGACGCAGGTTGATTGTGATACTGTCAATCTGTAGCTAATACATATAATCAGCACATTATAGGTAATTTACTTAAAGCAAAAGAACATATGAGTTATTGAGGCTAGGCTAAGACATCAACTTTTGAGCTCTTGTACAGTCATTCCTGGGCCCATCCTCTTGCTTACTCACTATGGAATATGTTCCTGCACATTCTGGCATTAGTGAGCCAGTTAATCAGCAATATTCAGCACTATGTTGACCAGTTATATTATTTGGAACCTTGTGCGTTAGTCTGTGCATCCTGTTAGAATGATATATTTTATATAGATTCATATTCAGAAAATCATTAGTAGGCTAGCTTCCATTTCACTGTCTCTGTATTCTACCTACATATCTTTATATCCACTTGGATGCAGTTAAAAAGAAATTTTGCTCCGGTGTAGAAGTATTTTATCCCTTAAGCCCAGAAAATGGGTTGGAATAAAAATGGGAGCCAAAGCTTTTGTTGCTTTTTGGAGGAAAAAAGATATTGGCAAAATAATTACCAAATTGTATTATTTCTCTTCACTGGTATATTTTTATTTTCCACTCTTATTATTTACAGTTTTACTCTGCTAGAAAAATATATTTCAGAAAGCTGTAAATCCATCAGCTACCCACTTTTCTGCAAGGATAAATTCTCATTGTTTTCTATGTAGCAATCATTATGTCACAATGTCCTGTATTCCAATTTTTTTTTCATTTCTATTTAAGAGGCAATGAGCAAGGCATGATGTCTTTCAAGAGCATAGTGATCATTCACAGAACTGAGTAACAATCAATGAAATGGTAACCCAAGACCTGAATAAACATAAGCATTAGTGCTAGAAAATGTCAACCCCTTGCTCCAAAAGGGCAAAAATGTCACTGGACCTAAGCTGGTATGTTTTTATTTCATACAATGAACTTATCCTGAAATTCTCCAAAAGATTCATTTAATTCTTATTCAGAGGCATGTGTTGAATTATGAATGACACTGATGATAAAACAGTGCTTGATTATGTCAGCTATATTATTCAGCAATGTCATTCATTGCATTTAACCCTTCTGGGCATTTAGAAAGTCCTTACCTTCTAATTTCCTCTTGTCATCCAAATGCAGCATAACGCTATTTACCAAAGAATCTGATGGTTACCTTTAATCATATGATAACCTTTTTTTTTTTCTTTCAAAGCACATAAATGGAAGTTCTAAATGAATGCTAGGGCTTTATAGCAGATTATTGTAAATAGTACCATAGATCATACCCCGTCTGCCTTATCCATAAGATGAACTTAAGGTTCTTAATACAAAGAATGTACCTAAGACAAAGAAACAAAAAAAATAGTGACCTCTAAATATATATATATATATTTTTTCATATATATTACTTAGTCATTATCCAGTTTAGTGGATGTTAAATTGTGGAAAATATGAAAAAAAAAAAGCACATTCTTTGCTTAATGTCCTTCACAGATTGCTTCTGCAGCTTCCTGTTCTGTGTTGAGCTCTACATGAATGACTGGCACAATTTTTAAAATGTAATCACTGCACAGAACAGGTCGGTTGTGTTTTATTGCATCTTCACAATAATTTTATAAAGGAGAGAAGTCAGATGTTACTATATACCTTCCTCTCTGGCTGGTTCTAAGTTTCATTATTCAACCACGTTATGTAAAAAACAAGTGCAGAATGGAAGGGTTTAGCCTGACATGCAAGGTCAGGTGGAGTGGGTGATGTAATCTGGGAGCAGGACTCGTGGTGGTGGGGTGGTGTTGGGAAATGAGCTGGCCCAGTGGGGAGCTCATTTTCACTGCTGACCACCCTCCTGGGGCTCCCAGTCTGAACTCTGTACACAGGGTTTTCAGAAGGACCCAGAAATGACAACAAGACCACATTTGTTTGCATTGTTCAGTCAGATGGATTCTTCAGATAGTCTAAACACTACTCTTTTGTCTTTCAGAGGACAAAACTACATTTGATAATTTAATAATAGTTTTTCATAGATTGGAAAGGATTTTCATTAAAAGATGGCCACCAGATAAACATGACTGTTTTAATAATCTCATTTCCTTACTTTATATCAGAAAATTAGGCATCTAATTGTACCTTATTCATGTTATAACCTGAATTATATCCCTGACCTAAGAACTCAGAGTGGCATCAATCCATAGCATCTGAAAGCTTTTGCCAAGACATGTCAGAACTCCTTTAAGGAACAGTTCACTGCATACTCTAGACTTAAACAACATCAGTGACCTCACAGTTAAAATATGCCTTAATGATCCAATGGTAGAAGCAGTTCGTTAAATACATGGAATAGTTCTCATTGTTACCAATGGGCATTTCCTAGAACTTTTGAACTGTTTCTAAATGCATAACCCCATGGTGTTTTCAAAGTTTGATTTACAAAAGAAACAGACACCTAAAAGATTTTCTATTCCAAAGCCTTCTCTTTTCTTTCTTTTCTTTCTTCCTTCTTTTCTTTCTTTTCCTTTTTCTTTTCTTTTCTTTCTTTTTTTTTTTTTTTTTAGAAGTTGGATTGGAATAGATACCTCAAAGCTATTTTGGTCACCAAATTCCTTCTTTCTCTGGGTCTAAAATCCTGAAAGGAGCCGTGATAGGTAAATCAATTTAACATACCGCTTCTACATGGGACCAAAACTAAATGATCTAAATTACTGTTGTCTTTCTTTAAACATTTACACACACACACACACACACTCATTCACTCACTTCCTTTCTCCTATTTCTCTTTCACGTGGTTGGATTGCCCCTCTGACAGAGAGAAAAACAATGTTCATTGGGCCCCAGGGAAAGTAATGTAGCTGCAAATGAAGGGTGGAGCAAGGTGGTGAAACAATGGGTGTGCTCTGAGTTGGCCTCAGGATATCCCCTGGGATTTCTCCCTGCCAGCGCCTGGTAGAAGCAAAATGTACAGTGGAGGGCAGGGAACGGCGGCTATGAGCCAGCTCTCTTGGAGATAAACCATAAAAGGACGATCGAGAGGTATTTTTTTATTTTACCATAAATTATAGAATAAAACAAAGAGGATGAATATCTCAAGATTTAAGCCCAGTTCTTCCTTTTTTCTTTAGAAAATGCTTCCATAAGCTCAAAGAAATTTTTCACAGTGCCCATTTTGTGAACTCTCCATTCCATGTACAAAATGTGCTGAAGAATAAATAGTACAGCAGAGCAAAGAGCAGACAATGGAGCCAGACTGTCCTGAGTTTAAATCCTGGCTCCTACCATATCCTGTTCTATATCCTTTGTTTAATTTTCTTACTCGATAAGTGAA
>NW_027755489.1:0-301 GCF_054177405.1 Leptonychotes weddellii | reverse complement strand
GTGGGGGTTGGGAGCAGAGGGAGAAGGAGACAGAATCCCAAGCAGGCTCCACGCTGAGCGAACCTAATGCCGGGCTCGATCTCATAGCCCTGAGATCACTACCTGAGCCGAAATCAAGAGTCGGTCCCTTAACCAACTGAGCCATCCAGGTGCCCCCACATTTTTAGATTCTTAAACAATATCCACAGTCATTTTGTTCATGCATTTAAATTTTACAAACACAATAGTTTAGCAAAATTATCATAGAGCTGTGGTCAACTGCTTCAGTACTAATTTAGAGGATTTCTATGGTGACCTGTTG
>NW_027755488.1:0-301 GCF_054177405.1 Leptonychotes weddellii | reverse complement strand
GGGCTCCCTGCTCGGCAGGGAGTCTGCTTTGCCCTCTGACCCTATCCCCTCTCATGTGTTCTCTCTCATTCTCTCTCTCTCAAATAAATAAATAAAATCTTTAAAAAAAAAAAAACTACAGTGGTTTAACTCCTATGGAAAATTAGCATTTTTGTTTCTCCAATAGTTGTTATACTTTATTTTTGACTAATGGCAGTGATGTTTATATAGGTGGATATTAGAAAAAAATTTTAAAAGTCATAGTACCCACTTTGTTGTGAGTAAATCACTCAAAAACTCAAAATATGGATCATTGCTCATT
>NW_027755487.1:0-301 GCF_054177405.1 Leptonychotes weddellii | reverse complement strand
CGCTTAACCAACTGAGCCACCCAGGCGCCCCGAGTTTGGGGCAGATTCTGATGCTGGGCCACGCATGGACTTTGAGCGATCCAAGCTACAGCTACTAGTATTAGGGCTGCTACCAAAGGGAAAAGTTATGCTGAAATGACAGATAGCTAAGGAAATTAGAGTGATTGACCAAAAAAATGGGGAAGACAAAAGAGAGAGCTAAGGGAATCATCATCCCAGCAGGATGGAAATCTTTGAAGAGTCATTAAGAAATGGATAACATTTCTGGTGGGCATGTAAAATGGTGCAGTCACTGTGGATA
>NW_027755486.1:0-301 GCF_054177405.1 Leptonychotes weddellii | reverse complement strand
ATGAATAAATTAAAAAAAAAATTTACCACATACTGTATTTTTTCTAATTATTTTAAAATAAAAATTATTTATTTTCTTTAGACTGTCTTCATTCTCTGGCAATGCAAGTAATGCCTTTAGTATTATTTGTACCACATACACTAGACTAATTTTTAGTGTAATTTTATTTTAAGAATATTTGCAAATAGAAATTTCACATAAAAATTGAATAAAATATTTACACATTGTTTAACTTTAATACAAATATGCAATTTCTGCCAATATGTATGTGGTTGTATTTTTTTAAGATACTTTACAAAAA
>NW_027755485.1:0-301 GCF_054177405.1 Leptonychotes weddellii | reverse complement strand
TGGAATGAAACTTGAACTGGGCCATGAGAAGCAAATAACCCAGGACAAGTAGTGAAAGGGTTAGCATGAGGGGCAAAAGTCTACTCGAGCACTGGGGATACTGGAAATACAGAATCAGGGGCACCTGGGTGGCTCGGTTAAGTGTCTGACTCTTGGTTTCGGCTCAGGTCATGATCTTGGGTTGTGAGATTGAGCCTTGTGTAGGGCTCCCTGCTCAGTGCAGAGTCTGCTTCAGATTCTTTCCCCGTCTCTTCTTCCCCCTCTGTTCCTTG
This sequence comes from Leptonychotes weddellii, assembly GCF_054177405.1. NCBI lineage: Eukaryota > Metazoa > Chordata > Mammalia > Carnivora > Phocidae > Leptonychotes > Leptonychotes weddellii. The sequence continues at coordinate 29 of NW_027755485.1, read as the reverse complement.
TGTGCAATCTCTCTAAAATAAATAAAATC
>NW_027755484.1:0-301 GCF_054177405.1 Leptonychotes weddellii | reverse complement strand
CCTGCTTCCCCTGCACAGTCTGCTGCACAGCCTCTCTGAACTCAGTGAGGTTTGCAGGGAGGCGGCTAGGATGGTTGATACCAAGAGTGAGACCCAACAGGGATGTCGTTCCGGTGCCCAGATCGGTGGGGAGTCACCTGGCAGAGGCCAGAAGGGGGACTTGAACTCAGGCCTGGAACTGCACCTGGGCCCTGCTCCCCGACTCAGAGTTCAGCTCTGGAGCCTCGGGTCCTCCTCTGTGGGATGAGGAGATGACACGGCCCTCCCCACGCTATCAGAAGGGCGGAGGGTTCTCCACAGT
>NW_027755483.1:0-301 GCF_054177405.1 Leptonychotes weddellii | reverse complement strand
CTGAAGGAGCCAGGACCCGGACTGCTGTGAGAGCATGCTGAGCCCCCTTGCAGGTGTTGGCGGGGAGTCCAGAACCTTCTGGCCCCACAGGGTCTAGCGAGTGGTCTGGGTCCCCTAAACCTAGGACATATGCACAGCAGGGACTGACCCGGGAGGGCTGCCTGGCTGGGAAGTCCCAAGCGTTCTCCTCTCCATCTCGCTGCCCATGGACGTGGCCCTCTCCTGTGGACATGGCAAGAAGGAGATGCAGTGACCATAGCCCCAGGTGCAGGAAACTGACCTCCACCCTCTCCCAAGGGAT
>NW_027755482.1:0-301 GCF_054177405.1 Leptonychotes weddellii | reverse complement strand
GTATCTTGAGAGTTTCTTGGGCACAAAGGTTAGAAAGCTGTGTGAGGACAAGATCTGCCAAAGTTTCCTCCAAATTGCCCTTGGACATGTTCCCGGCCAAGATGTCAGGAGCATAACCCTCTCCACGAAAATATTTCCTCGCCAGAAGCTGCTGGTCTCCAGGGGGATGGATGCTTTGTGTGGTTCCAAGTCAGCAAAGCAGAAGAGGAAGTGCCGGGCAGCGGCTGCCTGTCATTCCAGCCCAACCTGGCGGCTGGGGAGGGGCGATGGGGGTGGTGGTGAGTAGTTGCACGAAGACTAC
>NW_027755481.1:0-301 GCF_054177405.1 Leptonychotes weddellii | reverse complement strand
GCAGGGAGTCTGCTTCTCCCTCTGACCCTCCTCCCTCTCATGCTCTCTGTCTCTCATTCTCTCTGTCTCAAATAAATAAATAAAATCTTTAAAAAAAAAAAAATATATACATGCCCGGAGTTAAACTATTAATTTTTTAACCAAAAGATTTATAATAAAAAACTAGAGTCTCCATATCTAACCCTCTCCATGCAGAGTCCCTCTTTCTGGGGCTAAACTTTTTTAAATCAGTTTTTTTGTTCCAGTTCTTTAGTTTTCCATCTCTCTATGCAATATACTTTAATGATATTTTTCAACTTAT
>NW_027755480.1:0-301 GCF_054177405.1 Leptonychotes weddellii | reverse complement strand
ATCTGCTAATCCTTCTTATCACTGACCTCTTCAAAAATGCACCAGACTCATAATGTGCATAGATATTCAGGGGATTCATGAAAAGAAGCCCCAGAAGTAAAGCCCCTCTCATTTAAGATTCCCGGACTAGTGGGTTTCTTGCACTCCATCTCAAAGATCCTGATCACCATGGAAAGGGTCCAAAAGGACAAGGAACACATCCGAAGACCAGGAACCACAACATTTCCAGACAGTCAGTGCTATGATTGCAAGAGATTCTTAAGTGTTCGTGTGCCAAAAAACCTGTCAGGGCACTTAGCAG
>NW_027755479.1:0-4254 GCF_054177405.1 Leptonychotes weddellii | reverse complement strand
TGCTTTCAGGATTTCTTTGTCTCTGAGACTCAAGTTTTACTATTAGATGTCAGGGTGTTGACCTATTTTTTTTTTTTTTATTTTGAGTGGGGTTCTCTGTGCCTCATGGATTTTGATGCTTGTTTCCTTCCCCAAATTAGGGAAGTTTTCTGCTGTAATTTGCTCCAATATACCTTCTGCCCCTCTCTCTCTTTCTTCTTCTGGGATCCCAGTTATTCTAATATTGTTTTGTCTTATGGTATCACTTTTCTCTCGAATTCTGCCCTCGTGATCCAGTAGCTGTTTATCTCTCTTTTTCTCAGCTTCTTTATTTTCCATCATTTGATCTTCTATATCACTAACTCTCTCTTCTGCCTTCTTTATCCTAGCAGTTAGAGCCTCTATTTTTGATTGCACCTCATTAATACCCTTTTTTGATTTCTACTTGGTTAGATTTTAGTTCTTTTATTACTCCAGAAAGTGTTTCTTTAATATCTTCCATGCTTTTTTCAAGCCCAACCTGTATCTTTAAAATCGTCATTTTGAACTCTAGTTTCAACATCTTACTAATGTTTGTATTGATTAGGTCCCTGGCAGTCAGTACTCCCTCTTGTTCTCTCTCTTGAGGTGATTTTTTTCCATCTTGTCATTTTGTCCAGAGGAGAATAGATGAATGAGAGAACAAAATGCTGACAGGGTAACAACGACCCCAGAAAAATATACACTAAACAAATCAGAAGAGACGTGAAGCTGGGGGAAAAGAAAGGGAAAGTTAGAAAAAAGTAAAGAAAAAGAAAAACAAACAAACAAACAAAACAGAATATGTCCAAATATGATCAGGGTGGTGCATAGATCATTGCTACACACTAGATTTTGGGCATATTTTGGTCTGTTAGAAGAAAGTGGCTCCCAAATTTTTAAATAGAGAAAAGCTTATATATGTACAAAAATAAAGGTAAATATGATGAAGGGATGGAATATGACTGTAAAGATGAACATTATAAAGGATTTTATAGAAAAGAATTGATAGATAAGAAGTTAGTTGAAAAAAGAAGAGGGGGTTTAAAAAAAAAAGGAGAGAATTTGATCAGGCAGGAGACTACAACAAAACCATACACTAGGGATTATGGGTATATTTTGGTCTGTTAGAAGAAACTGTATCCCAAAATTTTAAAGAGAGAACAGCTTATATTTATATACCAAAAATAAGGTTAACTACTATGAAGGGATAGAATATGATTCTAAATGAAAAATAAAAAAGAGTTTTTAAAACAGGGATTGATAAGATGTTGGTTGAAAAGGGAAAAAGAAAAATTAAAAAAAAAAAAGACAGTTAAAAAAAAATTAACTTTGAAAGACTAAAGAATCATGGGAAAAAAGCCATGAATTCTATGTGCTGTGTTCCCCTAGTGCTGGCGTTCTGCCATTCTCATTGATCAGTAAACTTGGTCTTGGCTGGCTGTTCTTGCTGATCTTCTGGGGGAGGCACCTGTTGCAGTGGTTCTCAGTTGTCTTGCCAGAGGTGGAATTGCCCCTCCCTTGCCAGTCCGGGCTAAGTAATCTGCTTGGGTTTGCTCTTGGGAGCTTTTGTTCCCTGCAAGCTTTCTGTACAGCTTTGGAGGAGGGGAGTGAAAATGGCGGCCCCCCAATCTCTGTCCCAGAGGAGCCAAGTATTCGGGGCCCGCTCCTCAGTGAGCCCCCAGAGAAAAGCTGTCAATCACTCCCATCCTCCCAGTCTCTGGCAGCACTCTGTGCTCACCTGGCCTGTTACTGAGCATTTCTATCTCTGGCACCTGATGCCGTGTGGAGTCTCCAAACCCAGCAGATTCCTGCAGTGGGCTCCAACACTGCTCTTCCTAGGCAAGGAAGGGGAGTCTCCGTGAATCTGCCACTTTTTGGGTCTCTGCTGGAAGAGCAGTGGCCGACTGTGCTGCCGATCACAGTTTATGGCAGCCCCAAGCTGAGTGCCCACTCCTCGGCTCCATCTCTGCAGCCGGTTTCTCCACTCTGATACCTGGGAACTCTGCAGCACTCAGGCACCCCTGGTCTTTCTGTGACCCTGAGGGTCCTGAGAACATGCTGTCCCGTGAGGGTTCCACCCCCCACTTAGCCACTGGAGCGACGTCCCTCAGCAGAGCCGACTTCTAAAATTTCTGATTTTGTGCTCTGCTGCTCTATCACTTGCCAGTAGTGGCTGACAGAAGCCCCCTCCGCTGCCATCTATCATCCCAAATATCACCTCGGATTCACTTCTCCACATGTCCTACCTTCCAGAAAGTGGTCGCTTTTCCGTTCAGGGAGTTGCTGCTATTCTTTTCTTCGATCTCCTGTTGAGTTCATAGGTATTCAGAATGGTTTGATCCCTATCTAGCTGAATTCCTGGGACCAGAGGAAATTTATGTTTCCTCCTCCTCAGCCATCTTGCTCGACTGCCCCCTCTGCTTTCTTGGCCCATGCTTAGAGGGCTGTGGTTGAATCGAGCCATGTTTCATGGTTTATGGCAACACCTAGCTGAGAAGCCACTCCCAGGCTCACTAACTAACCAGCTTCCCTGATCCAGTGCTTGGGAACTCTGCCATACTCAGGCTCCCCCATTCTTTCTGTTACCCTGGGGTTTTTGAGACAACAATGCCCCATTTAAGATTCTGCCCTGCTTCACCATCTGAGCACATTTTAGACAGGGATGTCCCTCACAGGACCAAACTTCTAAAAGTTCCAATTTTGCACTCCATTGCTATATCACTTTCCGGTAGCTGGCTCACAGAGGCTCCCTTCCCCTGTAGTTTATGTTATGATATATCCCCTCAGATTCATTTCTCTGCACTCCTTACTTTGCAAAAAGTGGTCGATTTTTATTTGTAGAATTGCAGCAATTCTTTTCTTAGATCTCAGGTTGAGTTCATAGGTATTCAGAATGATTTGATAGATATCTAGCTGAATTCAAGGGACCAGATGAAATGAGAGTCCAGTACTCTTCGATCATCTCTCCTCTTCTTATAGCAGATATTTTGACTATTCTGCTTACACTGTTAAAAGTTTATATATTTAAGTTTTATTTAGAAAATAGTCATTTACATTCAAATATAATAGATGAGTACATAATTTGTTCTCTAAACAAGGACATTTTATTTTTTTTAAAAAGATTTTATTTATTTATTTGAGAGAGAGAGAATGAGAGAGAGCACATGAAAGGGGGGAGGACCAGAGGGAGAAGCAGACTCCCCGCCGAGCAGGGAGCCCGATGCGGGACTCGATCCAGGGACTCCAGGATCATGACCTGAGCCGAAGGCAGTCGCTTAATCAACTGAGCCACCCAGGCGCCCAACAAGAACATTTTAAATAGTATAATGGAAACTATAAATAAGTAAATGAGTGAACATGTATAAACTATCAGTGACTCAAGCAAACTAAAACATGCATTTTTCTTCTTAAGGGTTGAGATCAAGTGTTATGCACTTTTATATCCTCTCTCTAGTAAGATGTCTGGCATATAAGATGTCTAGACAGTTAAATTCTTAAACTGATAAAAGCATAAATTAATTAATTAGACTACATTGGACATTGGAGTTAGGACCCAAAAAAAGAAATACCAGAATTTCATCCATTCACACCTGTTCTATAAATGTATCCAAAATACCAACAGGATGTGTTTTGCTGACATTTTGTCCCTGAAAGAATAAATATTTTTAAATTGGAGTAGTTATTGAGAAAAGGTGAATTAAAAATGAAAACAAGTGAGAAAACAAGAAAACCAAGTACAGTAAATGATCTACAAACAGTTCTTTTAAGATGATATGAAACATTTAAAGGTTTTAAAAGTATTTATCCAGTTTACAAGGGATAAAGAGCTATTCATGCTTGGTGGGTTAATTTAGAATAGCTGGTCTATATAATCCATGTTATTTATCTACTTGAGTCCTACAGAATGTAGACTAAAGATGCCATGGTTTCTTCAAATGTTAGGGAAGGTAGCTTAGAGTGGAAAAAAGTAAGGGGAGAAACATTTATTTTTTTTTAATTTTTTTAATGTTATGTTAATCCCCATACATTACATTAGTTTTTGATATAGTGTTCCATGATTCATTGTTTGTGCATAACACCCAGTGCTCCATGCAGAACGTGCCCTCTTTAATACCCATCACCAGGCTAACCCATCCTCCCACACCCCTCCCCTCTAGAACCCTCAGTTTGTTTTTCAGAGTCCATCGTCTCTCATGGTTCGTCTACCCCTCTGATTAACACCTCTTCCTTCTTCCCCTCCTGCTATCTTCTTTT
>NW_027755478.1:0-301 GCF_054177405.1 Leptonychotes weddellii | reverse complement strand
CTCGCGTTGCCTGAACCACAGTGACTCAGGAGGCAGCCAGGGAGCCATTCTTACATCTCCCTGGGGTCGTGGCCCCCTTCCTTTCCACCCACAACACAGAGGGTCATCCCCAGGACGGTGCGTGGGGTGCGCTCTCCCCACCCGCATCTGTCTGTCTGCCCCAAGCACTGGCCCAACACCCAGTCAGTGGAACTCAAGCACACCAGTCAGCAGGTCGTGTGGTTGCCGACCTCAGCGGGGAGCCTTGGAGACCGATACAGGCCAGATGGAGGTCACACTGACGGCACCTCCCTCCTAGATA
>NW_027755477.1:0-301 GCF_054177405.1 Leptonychotes weddellii | reverse complement strand
CCTCATCAAGATAAAAAGCTTTTGCACAGCAAAAGAAACAGTCCACAAAACCAAAATACAGAGCTACCATATGATCCAGCAATTGCACTACAGGGTATTTATCCCAAAGATACAAAGGTAGGGATCCGAAGGGATACGTGCACACTGATGTATATAGCAGCAATGTCCACAATAGCCAAACTGTGGAAAGAGCCAAGATGTCCATCGACAGATGAATAGAATATTATGCAGCCATCAAAAGGAATGAGATCTTGCCATTGGCAATGACGTGGATAGTACTGGAGGGTGTTATGCTGAGCGA
>NW_027755476.1:0-301 GCF_054177405.1 Leptonychotes weddellii | reverse complement strand
ATCTGAAAGATCCGAGTTGATGCAAGTATACTGGAAGCATATCACAGATCATGGAGGGATGGTCTGGATGGCAACCAGGCGAGGTGCCAGGCTCCTGTCTGCGGGGCTTGAGGCATAGAGGCTGCCCAGCAGGTTATTTCCAGATCTTGATCCCGGGTGGAGAGAAAGCAGTTGGTTGAGTCTTCTGGGGTGGACAGTACTATAGATTGCTGAGTGAGCCTGGGAGCAACAGAGCCTGGCTTTGTTGAGGTTGTTCTCATGTGGAGGGCAGTTACTTCCTCTCCTTGTCCATCTTTCCAGA
>NW_027755475.1:0-301 GCF_054177405.1 Leptonychotes weddellii | reverse complement strand
CAGGTCTCATGCGATTTGTAGGAGCTCCCCCGAGATTTAGCCTAAAATCATGAGAGGTTGCCCCCGGATCTTGCAGAGGGGGCCTGTGTTATCATGACATGCGGTTTGTTACCCCGAGGGTTTGGCCTGAAAGCATATGGTCTTGGAACCTGGGCCTTTCTGTCTGGACCTGAGCACGCTGGATTTGCAGGGCCACTCCGGAAATTGGGATTGAGATCACATGAGAATTGCCCCCTGGATCTCGATGAGTGGGCCTGGGATCACGCCAGATTTGCATGATCCCTCCCGAGATTTGGATGCA
>NW_027755474.1:0-301 GCF_054177405.1 Leptonychotes weddellii | reverse complement strand
CCAGATGTGTGAGATGGAAGTGGAGGACCGCTGACTTAAGAGGGCTTCCTTTGTTTTTTAACTTATTTGAACAACAAATACCCTATTGTTAATGGAACCTAGAGAGAAATGTAGAGAATAGATTCACAGTCCTGAGATCTCAATGCTTTCTCCTTTACTATCATCATCACCAGCATCACTAATATTACAACCGCCATCATCACCACCATCACCATCACCACCATCACCATCACCTCCACCACTATCACCACCACCATCACCACCATCACCACCATCACCACCATCCCCACCATCACCACCA
>NW_027755473.1:0-301 GCF_054177405.1 Leptonychotes weddellii | reverse complement strand
CACACAGGGCCATGCAGGGAAGGACCATGGTTGGCTACTAGCGAGAGTGAGTAGAAAACCTGGTTTTTATTGTGGTTTCTGAGGGATGGAGTGTGTGAGACAGAATAAGCAGGCTTAGGGGTGGCTAGTTTCAGAGGGCTCTGGGACACGGGCTGTCCCCCGTTGTAAGGTACGGGGCCTTGAGGTGATTGGGGCAGTGGACACAGGAGGTGGCTGGGGGTGTGGATTACGGGGCTGGTTGGTTTGCGCTGGCTGGCAGGTCCGGCTCCAGTGAGCAAGGCCTCAGAAACACATGCTTAAT
>NW_027755472.1:0-301 GCF_054177405.1 Leptonychotes weddellii | reverse complement strand
AGTTTCCTGGTTGGGCAGGTGGGAGGCAAGGGAGCGAGGACTCATCTTCACTAACTGCTCTGCGGTGACTTGGAGAGCTTTGCTGTTCTGACTCATCCTCAGGGCCCAGACTCTGCATGGAGGACCAAAGGGCAGCCTCTTCCGTGTAATGAGGAGTCCAGCTCCACAGGTTTCCCAGCCCAGCATCCCCCTCAATCCCCACAGAGGAGGAGCTGGTCATGTCCTTGGTCTTAGTGGATACAGGGGAGCACCTGATACTTCCTCAGGTCAGTGAGCCGATTTTTTCTAGTTCCTCTTGTCA
>NW_027755471.1:0-301 GCF_054177405.1 Leptonychotes weddellii | reverse complement strand
GGCTCGCCTGCTCCCAGCTTAGCTCTTTCCTTCGAGGTTCCGCTTACAACACCCCTCAGATAGCCTTTGCCACACAATGTGTTTCTTACGCTCGGAAGCAGTTGTTGAGTAAATATCGGAATTTGGCAAATGCTTCCTGGAGCGACTGTGTTCCCTGGGTCTTTTGGCTCTCAAACTCACTGTAACCTGGGGGCATCCTCCGCAGGCCTCCCTGTGGCAACTGACCCCCTCATGGGTGACCAGGAACCCACCTTCTAGAGAAGCCACTTGCCCTCCAGCCATTGAGAGAATGAAAGAAACC
>NW_027755470.1:0-301 GCF_054177405.1 Leptonychotes weddellii | reverse complement strand
TGATGCTACTGTCCTATATGGCTCGGAGCTCTGGAGAAGGAGAAGAGTATCACTTTGGGGTTATGACTTCCAAAATTTAGGCACTCCTAATTCTCATGTTTCTTTTTTTTTTTTTTTTTTTTTAAAGATTTTATTTATTTATTTGACAGAGAGACACAGTAAGAGAGGGAACACAAGCAGGGGGAGTGGGAGAGAGAGAGAAGCAGGCTTCCCGCCGAGCAGGGAGCCCGATGCGGGGCTCGATCCCAGGACCCTGGGATCATGACCTGAGCCGAAGGCAGACGCTTAACGACTGAGCCAC
>NW_027755469.1:0-301 GCF_054177405.1 Leptonychotes weddellii | reverse complement strand
CTGGATGGGTTTTTAAGTTATATGCATGAAATTTTGGTAATATAGAAAAAACATAAAAGTCTGAAATGCAGGATATGAACTATATAGAGGATGGTCACGGTTATGTAAAAATGCATCCAAAAAAAAAAAAAAAGCCTAGAAGAGGACTTGTACTACAAGAAGTTGTCTTTGGGAGGTGGAATTACTTGTTATAGTTTAAACTGGGGGAAAAAAGGTAAATAGTAATCTTTAAAAAAAAAGCTGAGGCGCCTGGGTGGCTCAGTCGTTAAGCGTCTGCCTTCGGCTCAGGTCAGGATCCCAG
>NW_027755468.1:0-4255 GCF_054177405.1 Leptonychotes weddellii | reverse complement strand
AGTAAAAAAATGAGACTGTAAATTTTGTAAAACAACTATTGGGATATTAACTCCATTAAATAAAATGACATAGAAATACTAATAGATGGACAGATTTAAAATTTTTTTTTAAAGATTTTATTTATTTGACAGAGAGAGACACAGCGAGACAGGGAACACAAGCAGGGGGAGTGGGAGAGGGAGAAGCAGGCTTCCCAAGGAGCAGGGAGCCTGATGTGGGGCTTGATCCCAGGACCTGGGATCATGACCTGAGAGCCGAAGGCAGACGCTTAACGACTGAGCCACCCAGGCATCCCGACAGATTTTAAATTTAAACTCTAATGTTAAGTCTAGACAGTATGCCTTGGAAACCTATGTATGGGATCTGTCAGTCTTCCTGGCCAGTGTGTTTTAATGGTTACCTGACCTTCTAAGGGGCGCTTGTCTGGCTCAGTTAGAAGAGCATACAATGCTTGATCTCAGGGTCATGAGTTCGAGCCCCATGATGGATGTAGAGGTTACTTAAATAAATAAATAAATAAATAAATAAATAAATAAATAAATAAATAAATAAATAAATAAACTTAAAAACCAAAACAAGACTTCTAAGTGCATGGAGCTCCTTTATCTCTGGCCTCATTGGCTTCAATGCTAGGGAGCCAAAGAGACCCATAGGGGTACAGTTATGATTAGTCCTGAACATAAATACTTTATTACCTAGTCTAACAAGGTTCCCATTCATAATGGATTACAATATATTTCTCTCTTGTTTAGATGGTGACTGTACAAGAACATCTTCTGGAATCTTTGAGAGAAATGGAATAGGTATTCATACCACTCCTAATGGGATTGTCTACACAGGAAGCTGGAAAGATGACAAGGTATTGTTGTAATATTGACAGTGGATAAGTAAGCCTATTGCTTAAATGATTCCTGGCATTTCACCATTAATGAAAAACACATGTGAGTAGACTATCTAATAAAAATAACTGATATGAACATAGGAGTGATATTAAAGTCATACAGGATTTGTCATCTTTTTTTTTTTTTAAAGATCTCATCTATCCATTTGAGAGAGAGAATGAGAGAGAGAGAGAGAGACAGAGAGCACATGAGAGGGGGGAGGGCCAGAGGGAGAAGCAGGCTCCCCGCCGAGCAGGGAGCCCGATGCAGGACTCGATCCCGGGACTCCAGGATCACGACCCGAGCCGAAGGTAGTCGCTCAACCAACTGAGCCACCCAGGCGCCCCATCTTTTTTTTTTTTAAGTTTTATTTGTTTAAGTAATCATTACACCCAACATGGGGCTCAAACTCACCACCCGCCCTTCCCGAGATCAAGAATCACATGCTCCTCTGACCAAGCCAGCCAGGCCCCCTGTCATCTTTATTACCATCTTTCTCATCTCCTATTCACTGAGTAAAGCTAAATGCATTACATAATTTACTCATCTAATCCTCACAGTACTTCATGAGGTAGGTACCATTAATGCTCCTATTTTACAAATGAGGGAAATCAGGCTCAGGTTTCTTGCCCAATGAGTGATGAAACCAGATGTGGACTCAGGTGTGCTTGAATACAAATTTTTGTTTCTAACAACTTCTTTGCACTGTTTCCTGGGTTAACTAAATTGGTTGTCCTTTAAGACTTTTGATATATTCAAGATGTCTTAAGGATCCTATTATCAGGGCGCCTGGGTGGCTCAGTTGGTTAAGCTACTGCCTTCGGCTCAGATCATGATCCTGGAGTCCCGGGATCGAGTGCCGCATCGGGCTCCCTGCTCAGCGGGGAGTCTGCTTCTCCCTCTGACCCTCCCCCCTCTCATGCTCTCTCTCTCTCTCATTCTCTCTCTCAAATAAATAAATAAATAAAATCTTTAAAAAAAGGATCCTATTATCATCATCATGGACCCCCTAGATGTTCAAATGCCCCAGATTAGGAACATTTGACTTGGTGGGCTTCAGAGAGAGATGCATTTGAAGGACAATGATCAATGGTAAATGTTGTCTTATTTTTGTGGAAATAAAGGGTGATACAATGATAGATTAAATAATAACTAAATGGATGATAGACATATATATACAGAAACTGAATGTTAGTTACTGAGGTCATTTCCTTTGTTACAAACAGATGAATGGTTTTGGAAGGCTTGAGCATTTTTCGGGAGCAGTGTATGAAGGACACTTTAAGGACAATATGTTTCATGGATTGGGGACTTATACATTCCCAAATGGGGCAAAGTATACTGGAAACTTCAATGAAAATAGGTAGGCTTAAAATAAGAAGTCATTGTAGTTCTAAAAGGTTCTTTTCAGGCATTTTTGCTTAAATATTATATTTAGTTAATGCTAAATATTCTTTTGTAATACAGTTCATTAAAATATATTTATAGTATATTTATTAAGAATTGTTGGATTAGGGGCACCTGGGTGGCTCAGTTGGTTAAGCGTCAGATTCTTGATTTCAGCTCAGGTCATGATCTCAGGGTGGTGAGTTCCAGCCCTGCATTGAGCTCTGAGCTGGGCGTGGAGTCTGCTTAAGATTCTTTCTCTCCCTCTGCTCCTCCCACCACCTCTCTTCCTCCCTGTTTAAAAAAAAAAAAATTGTTGGGTTATTTTGGGGGGGAAATGTTATAAACAGAGGTTAAGACCATCATGAGCCTCCAAAAGAAAATATTCTTGTTGATAACCTATTAGACTTTTCATTTATTTCCTCTTATCTCTCCTATTGCTATAGAACTTTTTGTCATCAGCTTGGAAATGGAAAGCTTATCACAATTATTGAGAAAATTTAGGCCAAAAATTATATATATCAGGATATAAGAAGTATATCCTGATAAGCTTTGTTTTTTCTTAATTTTAGAGAGGGAGGGAGGGGCAGAGGGAGAGGAAGAGGGAGAATCTTAAGCAGGTTCCACACCCAGCATGGAGCCCGATGCCAGGCTCAATCTTACATCCTTGAGGCCATGACCTGAGCCAAAATCAAGAGTTGGATGCTTAACCAACTGAGCCACCCAGGCACCCCTATCCTGATAAATTTTTTAAAAAAGCAGCCTTGGGGGATAATTTCAAATTTGTTTATTGGATTTTGACCTGATATATGTGTGTATTTTTACTAAGCTAATTTTTAAAGTGTAAGCAAAATTAGTTTTCGAATTGTAGAAATGTACTCACTGTTGTCCTTTCTGGGCTTATGCTTGAAGGAAAAATAAAAGTAAAATGAAATAAAAGCACACTTTTACAAGCTTAATCTTCACACTGAATACCATGCCATATAATCCAGAGGTTCATGTTCATTTACAAATATCCCTTTATTTCCAGAATTGAAGATACAACCTAATTGTTATGAAGTGGTTGATATAAATACATTTTGAGGAGGGCAGAAAAGTGTTCACCTTTTTTGACTCCCAAGTCTGTGCTGATAACGCAAACTTTTTCCACTGATGTTAATGAAGGGAAAAAATCTAACCCCTGGCATAAGTCTGTTTGTTTATGTGAAGTACATTTTCACTACTCCCAAGAGTCTAAGAAAACCCCGTGTAAAGCATAGCACCTCACACATAGTTGATGGTCAATAAATATTTGTTGAATAAATGAATGAACTAATATGAACTTTTCATTTTTTAACTGTTTTGGTTTTGTGTAAACTGAGTGTATGTGATCCTAAAGTCTTGGATACCAGAATTTGTATAATAACAATGTTTGTTTGGAATAGTAATGGTTTTGGTAGGATATGAAAGCAGGATGTTGAATTTCATTTTACTTTATTTTATTTCATTTTATTTTATTTTATTTTTAGGATGCTGAATTTTAAATCAAAGTTTGAAAGTGGAAAGATATAATTCTTCAGGCATAGAGTATAATATGCTAGACAGTCTTGGACTGTCTAAATTCTGGACTCTAAATTCTTGGTCTTGGTTAATGAACAAATTTATTTTTCACTATTGCAGGGTGGAAGGTGAAGGACAATATACTGATACCCAAGGACTAGAATGGTGTGGTAACTTTCATTTCACTGCTGCTCCAGGCCTGAGACTAAAGCTCCACATGTAGTATATTCTGCATTAAAGTTTTAATGTGGTAGGGGCGCCTGGGTGGCTCAGTCGTTAAGCGTCTGCCTTCGGCTCAGGTCATGATCACAGGGTCCTGGGATCGAGCCCCGCATCGGGTTCTCCGCTCTGCGGGAAGCCTGCTTCTCCCTCTTCCACTCCCCCTGCTTGTGTTCCCTCTCTCGCTGTGTCTCTCTCTGTCAAATAAATAAAATCTTTAAAAAAAAAA
>NW_027755467.1:0-301 GCF_054177405.1 Leptonychotes weddellii | reverse complement strand
ATCCACAGCAACATCAACAACCAACATCTACTTAAAGTGGGATCCTCAATGGAACTTAGAGTTGTGTGGGTCTGAGGAAATAGCTCTGGGAAAGTATGGTCTGGAGAAAACAGCAGTGCTGGGACACAAGCATGTAGGTCATTTAGAGAGTCCCCTAACTCAGTTTCTGTGATGTCAAACTTCTATACATTCTATTATGTAGTCTTAGTTTTTAAAAGTACAAGAAACACTTAATGGTATAAAATGGTATAAAAAAATTCAAATTATAAAATCTTTTTTGAAGCAAAATTTACAACTAGGC
>NW_027755466.1:0-301 GCF_054177405.1 Leptonychotes weddellii | reverse complement strand
AGAAGGATAGCTAAAAAGTCAATAGTCAAACTAAAATAGTATGAAAAAAACTATTCGAATAATCTAAGAGAAGGCAGGAAACAGGATAGAGGAACAAAAAAAGGGGGGGGACAAAAAAGAAACAAATGGACTAAATATGCCAATTAAAAGGCAGATAGCAGAACAAATTTTTTAAGAGCAAGACTCAAGTATTCACTATCAATTAAAAGGCAGAAAGCAGAACAAATTTTTTAAGAGCAAGACTCAAGTATTCACTATCTATAAGAGATCCACTTTAATATAAGAACATAGATAAGCTGAA
>NW_027755465.1:0-301 GCF_054177405.1 Leptonychotes weddellii | reverse complement strand
TCTTAGAGGAAGAGACACTAGAGACCTGTCCCAACACATTAAACCAAAGAAGGCCATGCCTAGGCCCTGGTAAGGCTGCCCATTTCAGGAAGAGCATTTTCACCAGAAACCGAATTGGCCAGAACCTTGATCTGACACTTCTAGGCTCCAGAAAGTAGAAAACTTAAGCCACCCAGTCTTAAGCAGTTCTTATTATAGCGTCCTGTAGCAGACCGATATGTGAGGGCAGGTTGAACTTGCTGAGCCTCCATTTCCTCAGAATAAGATGAATTATTTCATGGAAGCTCAGTAGGGCTTCAAC
>NW_027755464.1:0-301 GCF_054177405.1 Leptonychotes weddellii | reverse complement strand
AAAAATTTTATAGCTCAGTATCAAAAAACTCTCACACAATCTGATTAAAAGTGGTCATTTTCCCAAAGAAGACATGCAGATGGCCAACAGGCACATGAAAAGATGCTCAACATTACTAACCATCAGGGAAAGGCAAGTCAAAACCACAATTAGATATCACTTTACACCTTTTAGAATGGCTGTCATCAAAAAGACAAGAAGTAACAAGTGTTGATAAGGATGTGGAGAAAAGGGAACCCTCACATGCTGTTGCTGGGAATATAAACTGGTGTAGCCACTTTGGAAAATGGTATGAAGGTCC
>NW_027755463.1:0-301 GCF_054177405.1 Leptonychotes weddellii | reverse complement strand
ATGAAGAACTTTATCATCACCTGGACCACTGAGCAATCTTCACATCATTAGAAGTGGGACAACCAGATATCAATTTCTAATGTGATCAAGCCTCTAGACTATAATTTACAGGAAATATAGGACACGGAGACACATTAAATGATACCATGTGAAAGCAATTAGGTTAATCTAGATTATGGCTCATTTCGTAGGGTAAATGGTCTGGTTTCATCAATAAATCAAACTTGGAAAAAAAAAAAGAAGGATGGGGACTGTTGTAGAATAAGAGACATATCAGCCAAGCCAAAATGCAGTATCTGGA
>NW_027755462.1:0-301 GCF_054177405.1 Leptonychotes weddellii | reverse complement strand
CTGGTGACCACGGGCAGCACCTGCGCGGCTCCTGCCAGACGGTTCGTGCCCAGCTTCTCAGCGGCTCCTGCTGCACCTCGCTGTCCTGAGCGGGCCGTGCCGACCGGGGTCCACACACTGGGGCGGGAGCCAGGGTCCTGCAGCAGGTGCTCTGCAGACCCCGCTCAGGGGCAGAGACAGAGACGGCAGAGGCCAGAGGGTTGCCGGGGGCCTCGAAGAGAGCATCCCCTCCCTCCTTGGAGGGCTGAGGCTGGGACCACAGAAAGGCCTGGGCTCTGGGTTCTGAAGGGGCCCCAAGCAG
>NW_027755461.1:0-301 GCF_054177405.1 Leptonychotes weddellii | reverse complement strand
TCTATACATGGAAACACTAATATCCTGGTTATGCTTTCATATCAGGAAAGCTTTTTTTAATGACTTCATTCCATTTCAAAACCCAGATTTGTAAACTGGACATTTAGAAGGAGTCATTTTAAATTCATATCAATTCTATCAATTCCCAAAGATATCTTCAAGCCAGAAATTCCCAATCACATCACAAGTTCTCACTCTACTTTAACATAACTGGCAGAAAAGCATTTTGTACTAAACAAATGAGTAATAATATTAGCTTAAATTTATTGGTGTTTTACCATGAGCTCAGCACTGTCCCAAG
>NW_027755460.1:0-301 GCF_054177405.1 Leptonychotes weddellii | reverse complement strand
TTGGAAGAATTGGTATCTTTACAATATTGATCTTCCAGTCCACAAGCAGGATATATTTACTCCATTTAGTCTTTTTAAAATGTCAGAATGTTAGTTTTCTTTAGAGAGGTAATAAACAGTTTTGTTATTAGATTTATTCCAAGTTGCTTGGTAATTTTGATGCTTTTCTAAATGGTAGCTTTTTACTATTTCATTTTGTAATAAGTGCCTATTGTTGATAGAATAAAAATCAATTCTATTTCTGATGTTGATTTTTGTGTCGAGCAAAACTTGTTAAACTCTTATTCTAGGGGCGCCTGGG
>NW_027755459.1:0-301 GCF_054177405.1 Leptonychotes weddellii | reverse complement strand
TACAGGTTTGTGTTTATGACTCTACTGTCATGAAATGTCCAGTTATATTGAATTAATTCTTTCAGGTTAATGAGAAAATAAAACATGATGGTTCAATAAAAAAAAAAAAAAAAAAAAAAACTCCTACAAGGCAGCATTTGACTCTTTTTTTGTTTTCAGTGCCTAGCACAGCTCCTTACATGCAGTGGGACCTCACTGGATATCTGAGTCAAGCACTCCTCTTCAATAGAATCCATAAGTGTATCTCTATTACTGCTCTTCAACAGAGCAGCACAGACACAGGTCTTGCCTTAAGGAAGCT
>NW_027755458.1:0-301 GCF_054177405.1 Leptonychotes weddellii | reverse complement strand
CGAGGACTTAGGGCCAAGCTGCTGGGCGTGAGTCCAGGTTCTGCAGCTCACTACCTGTGCAACAGCAGGGGAGTCTCTTAACCTCTCTGGGCCTCAACTTCTTCATTCAAATGGGGATGGCAACGACACTACCTTATGGACCAGTGATGATGACAAAGGGATAATACGTTGAAAGCACTTAGAGCAGTGCCTGGGCCCCGGTGAACGCCAATTCCGTGACGGCTGTGATGGTGATGATGCCAACACAGAGGATGAAGTGACAACAGTAATGATGGGGCCCGTGATGTTGATGATGACGGCA
>NW_027755457.1:0-4255 GCF_054177405.1 Leptonychotes weddellii | reverse complement strand
ATCAACATGGATGGGACTGGAGGAGATTATGCTAAGTGAAATAAGTCAAGCAGAGAAAGTCAATTATCATATGGTTTCACTTATTTGTGGAACATAAGGAATAACATGGAAGACATTAGGAGAAGGAAGGGAAAAATGGGGGGGTGGGGGAATTGGAGGGAGAGATGAACCATGAGAGACTATGGACCTGAGAAACAAACAGGGTTTTAGAGGGGAGGGTGGTGAGGGGATGGGTTAGCCTGGTGATGGATATTAAGGAGGGCACATACTGCATGGAGCACTGTGTGTTATACGAAAACAATGGATCGTGGATAACTACATCAAAAACTAATGATGTATTATATGGTGACTAACATAACATAATAAAATTTAAAAAATAAATAAAAAATAAATCACAAATCATCACCATCTCCAAAACTCTAAAAAAAAAAGATGAGCAGGTGTCGCGGTCTTTGTACTGCCAGGAGGTTCCATAGCCACCGAAGAGATCAGAGGTGGCATGATAAACAGTACAAGAACATCCATTTGGGCACAGCCCTGAAGGCCAACCCTTTTAGAGGTGCTTCCCATGCAAAGGTAATTGTGCTTGAAAAAGGAGGGATTGAAGCCAAATAGCCAAATTCTGCCATCAGGTCTTGTGTCAGGGTCCAGATGATCAAGAATGGCAAAAAAGTCAAAGCCTTTGTACCCAATGATGGCTGTTTGAATTTTATGGGGGAAAATGATGAGGTTCTGGTTGCTGGATTTGCTCACAAATGTCATGCTGTCAGTGACATTCTTAGAGTTCGTTTTAAGGTTGTCAAAATAGCCAGTGTCTCTCTTTTGGCCTCTTACAAAGGCAAGAAGGAAAGACCAAGATCCTAAGTTTTGATGGTGAAAACATGACAATAAGCTCTGAAAAAATATGCCAAAAAATTACATCTTTATACATGTGTACCCATTAACACAGATTTGTTATTTTTAATGTATTTGTCTTTTAAATCCTATGGAAAATAAAAAGTGGAGTTATGAACCAAAAAATAAAAATAAAAAAAATAAAAAATAAAAACTTTTCTTTAAATTAATCTTATTTTGAGATAACTCCAAATCCACCTGCAGTTGTAAGAAATAATACACAGATTCTGTGTATCCTTTACCCAGTTTCCTCCAATGGTAACATCTTTCATGAGAGTCCAATATCATGACCAGGATATTAACAGTAATGCAGTCAAAATATGGAACATTTCCATCCACAGGGATCCCTTATGTTGCCTTTTTTTTTTAAATATATTATTTATTTGACAGAGAGAGACACAGCGAGAGAAGGAACACAAGCAGGGGGAGTGGGAGAGGGAGAAGCAGGCTTCCTGCCGAGCAGGGAGCCCGATATGGGGCTTGATCCCAGGACCCTGGGATCATGACCTGAGCTGAAGACAGATGCTTAATGGCTGAGCCACCCAGGCGCCCCATCCCTTATGTTGCCTTTTATAGCTGCATCATGCTTCCATCCCCACCTCCATCCCTGGAAACCATTAATCTGTTCTTCCTTTCTATAATTTGTCACTTTAAGAATGTTATATAAGTGGAAACACTTGATAAATACCTTTGTTTGTTTGTTTATTTGTTTCAATTATAATTCTCTGGAGATTCCTCCAGGTGGTTACCCATGTCAATAATTTGTTTCTTTTTATTCTTCAGTATCCATGGCATGGATGTACCACTCATTGAAAAATACCTGAATGGTTTCCACTTTGGGGCTATTATGAGTACAGCTGCCATAAACGTTCATATTCAGGTCTTTGTGTGGATACAAGTGTTCATTTTCTGGGGTAAACACCAGGAGGGAAATTGTTGGGTCCTGTGGTAATTGCAGATTTAATTTTTAAAGAAACTGCCAAACAGTTTTCCAGAGGGGCTCTCCAGTTTTACCTTCCCACAAGCAATGTTTGAAAGACCCAGTTTTCAGCATCCTTAGCAGTGTTTGGAAGTGTCACAATTTTTCCCCAGCCATTCTGATAGTGTGTAGCAACATCTCATTGGGGCTGTAATTACAATTTCCCTAATGGCTAATAGTGTTGAACACCTTTCCTTATTTGCCATCTACATATCCTTCAGTTGAGTTGTGGTAGTTTGTGTTTTTTGAGGAATTGGTTCATTTCATCTAAGCTGTCAAATGTATGTAAAGTTGTTTATTCCCTTATTCTTCTCATAGTTGTGTCTGTAATAATACCTTGTTTCACTCCTGATAGTAATTTGTGTCTTTTCTAATTTTTTTATTTGATGGTCTGGCTAGAAGTTTGTCAATTTTATTGATCTTTTCAAAGAAGAAACTCTGTTTCATTGATTTTTTCTATTATTTTTCTGTTTTCAACTTCATTGATTTTGCTCTTCATTATGTCCTTCTTTTTGCTCGTATTGGGTTCATTTTGCTCCTCTTTTTTTAGGTGCTTCAGGTGAGAATTTGGGTTATTGATTGGTGACTTTTCTTCTTTACCTATATGTTCATTTAGTGCTATAATTTTCCCTCTCAGGACTGTTTTTGCTGTGTCTCACAATTTAAATATGTTGCATTTTCATTTTAATTCAGTTCAATGTATTTTTTATTTTCATTGAAAATTTTTCTTTGTCGCATGAATTACTTGGAAATGTGTTGTTTAGTTACCAAGTGTTTGGAGATTACATAACACAATAAAATAAAAAAAATGTAAAATAAAAAAATAATTAAAAAATGAATATTGATTATTCCTATTGGCCAGGGATATTGGGTTTTTCTGTATCCTTGCTGACTTTATGTCTAGTTTTTCTTTCAATTGTTCTGTCTATTGTTGACAAAAGGGTGTTAAAGTCTTTAACTACAATTGTGGATTTATGTATATCTCTTTTTAATCCTATTGGTTTTCTTCACATAATTTGCAGCTCTATTGTTTGATGTGTACACAGTTGGGATTGTTTTGTCTTCTTGACTCTTTTATCATTACATTATGTCTCTCTCTGTCTCTGTTATTTTTTTTTTCTCAGAAGCCTACTTTCTCTGATATTAATATAGCCGGTGCTATTTTCATCTGCTTAATGTTTGCCTGATACATTT
The DNA here is from genome assembly GCF_054177405.1 of Leptonychotes weddellii. NCBI lineage: Eukaryota > Metazoa > Chordata > Mammalia > Carnivora > Phocidae > Leptonychotes > Leptonychotes weddellii. Next base: position 1,188 of record NW_027755457.1, on the reverse strand, counting down.
TCTCCATCCTTTACTTTCAACTTTCCTACATCATTATATTCAGAGTTTCTTTCAGACAGCATACAGTTGAGTCATGCTTTTTTTAATTGTTATGTTAATCACCATACATTACATCATTAGTTTTTGATGTAGTGTTCCATGATTCATTGTTTGTGTATAACAACCCGGTGCTCCATGCAGTATGTGCCCTCTTTAATGTGCAGGCTAACCCATCCCCCCACCCCCCTCCCCTCCAGAATCCTCAGTTTGTTTCTCAGAATCCATAGTCTCTCATGGTTTGTCTCCCCCTTCAATTTCCCCCGCCTTCATTTTTCCCTTCCTGCTATCTTCTTCTTATTTTTTTTAATTTTTTAACATATAATGTATTATTTGTTTCAGAGGTACAGGTCTGTGATTCAACAGTCTTACACAATTCACAGTGCTCACCATAACACATACCCTCCCCAAAGTCATGCTTTTAAATCCACTCTGCAAGTTTCCATCTTTTAATTTGGGTATTTAGACCATTTAAATTTAATTTAATTATTGATGTTAGGACTTAAGTCTACCATTTTATTTTTTCTTGTCCATTCTCTCTGTTTTTTTCCTGTTTCATTGATCTTCCTTCCTACGAACTATTTGAAAAATTTTTTTGAACTTCATTTGTACTTACCTATAGTGTTTTTGAATGATATCTCAAAAGAAGTGACAGCTTCTTTAGTGGTTACTGTAATTACATATACATAACTTATCACAGACTGCTGGTGCCATCATTTTACCATTTTACCAGCTCAAGTGAAGTATAGAAACATTACCTTTCTTGGAACCCTCCTACACTGTTGGTGGGAATGCAAGCTGGTGCAGCCACTCTGGAAAACTGTATGGAGGTTCCTCAAAAAGTTGAAAATAGAGCTACCATATGATCCAGCAATTGCACTACTAGGCATTTACCCCAAAGATACAAAAGTAGGGATCCGAAAGGGTATGTGCACCCCGATGTTTATAACAGCAATGTCCACAATAGCCAAACTGTGGAAAGAGCCAAGATGTCCATTGACAGATGACTGGATAAAGAAGAGGTGGTATATATATACAATGGAATATTATGCAGCCATCAAAAGGAATGAGATCTTGCCATTTGCAACGACGTGGATGGAACTGGAGGGTATTATGCTGAGCGAAATAAGTCAATCAGAGAAAGACATGTAT
>NW_027755456.1:0-301 GCF_054177405.1 Leptonychotes weddellii | reverse complement strand
TCCCTGCTCTGTGGGGAGCCTGCTTCTCCCTCTCCCACTCCCCCTGCTTGTGTTCCCTCTCTCGCTGTGTCTCTCTCTGTCAAATAAATAAATAAAATCTTTAAAAAAAAAAAAAAGAATTGTGGGGAGAGGCTGAGTCCAGCTTTAGTGTAATTATCTTTGATGATACAAACAGCAAGGTAAGTGCTAGTCCTCTGGCAGGATACATAGGTGGCTTTCCAATTTTGTAATGGAGAATTTTCTTCACACTGCTGCTTAATGCCATTTGCTTTTACTAAACACAAAATATGCGTCTTGGCTA
>NW_027755455.1:0-301 GCF_054177405.1 Leptonychotes weddellii | reverse complement strand
CAAATACAATGTCACATCAGGTTTGGTATTAGTGGTCCAAATACTCTATAAATCCTCAGATAATAGTGATAGCTGAGGCCCTGAAGACAGGAAAGAAAACTTATATCCGGATATTGAGTATCATCAAGATAAATTGCTGCCCCCTCCAGGGAATACAGAGTCAGTATAATTAATGTGCAACCAAGTAGCTGGCTAGTCCCAGAGGAATAGTACCTTATCAGGGCTTAATATATGTCTATACTGCTGCCAGTTTAAACATCAGGTTGGGGCAATACCTAAATCAGTCTATTCTGATATGCAC
>NW_027755454.1:0-301 GCF_054177405.1 Leptonychotes weddellii | reverse complement strand
ACCTTACTTATTAGAAAGAATAGCTAAAGCTAAAACCTGTATACTGCGTCTTCAATGTTTTGGTACAGACAATTTTATTTTGCTTTTAATTGTTAGTGTTCACACTACTCATAATGCCAAAATTTTATTGCTTTAATTTGTTCCAACCATTAATTAATTACAGGTAAAACCTATGAAAAACTTATTTATACCATTTACTTTTTTGTTAACAATGTTGTTAGCAGTGCCTGCCAATGCGGGTATCGCCTCGTGGTATGGTCCAGGGTTTCATGGTAAAAGAACCGCTTCTGGTGCAATTTAT
>NW_027755453.1:0-301 GCF_054177405.1 Leptonychotes weddellii | reverse complement strand
AAAAGGGCCACCTATTATTTTCAAGATTTTTAATTGACTGCATGAACTATTGCCAGGTCCAGATGAAAGAAGAGAAAGAACTTGCATTAAATTATTTCCCTTCCTTCCTTCCTTCCTTCCTTCCTTCCTTCCTTCCTTCCTTCCCTTTTATCTTTTCTCTCTCCCTCCTCCATTCAACAAATATTTATTGAGCATCTGCTATGTCCCAGGCATTGATATAAATTATTGGGATCAAATCATATTAAAAAAAAAATCTCACTTGGTGCAGCTACCTTCAAGAGGGAACAGAAAGATGTAAACA
>NW_027755452.1:0-301 GCF_054177405.1 Leptonychotes weddellii | reverse complement strand
GACACACTAAGATGGAAGAGATAAACAAGACAGAAGAAAGGAATATTATTAAAATTATTAAAATCAATAGAGAATGTTACATAGCCATGAAGACCAAAAGAATATTTTATTCACTATTTTTACAATCATTTTATAAGCTGACCTTTTTTATTCTCACAGTGCAAAAGTACAGAATGATACTTTGGGTTGTGCACACAGAAATTGAATTTCAGTATGCTGATAATTGGCTGCATCAACATGATAATGATTTATATTATACTATCATTAACCTATAAATTAATATAAAATCAGTCCCTTGGCA
>NW_027755451.1:0-301 GCF_054177405.1 Leptonychotes weddellii | reverse complement strand
GACCCCAAGACCCCAGCACCAAGGAACCCCAGCACCGCGGGACCCCACCACCGGGGGACCCCAGCACCCGGACACCCCACCACCACGGGACCCCAGCACCCGGGGACCCCAGCACCCGGGGACCCCAGCACCCGGGGACCCCAGCACCACGGGACCCCAGCACCCGGGGACCCCAGCACCCGGGGACCCCAGCACCCGGGGACCCCAGCACCCGGACACCCCAGCACCACGGGACCCCAGCACCATGGGGACCCAGGACCCCAGCACCACTGGACCCCAGCACCCAGGGACCCCAGCACCG
>NW_027755450.1:0-301 GCF_054177405.1 Leptonychotes weddellii | reverse complement strand
ATGAAAGATCCTGTGTAGTCAAATTAATATCATGGGAGCAGAGAGTGGAAATAGGTTATTATATGTCCCCTTGTTCACCCTCCTCCCAGCAGACGGAAGTAAGAAACAGGAGGCCCAGATGCAAGTGTGAATTCACGTGCAAGTGTTCGGGAGAACCAGCACAGGCTGAGAAAGGGAAAGCGGGGTCGATGTCCCAGGTAATGTGTGGGAAAGACTTTTATTAAAAGCATCACTGTCATCCAGGCACAGCTTTTAGATTCTGTCACAGGTTGTGCATCCTGTCTCTTGTCAATGAGCCTCA
>NW_027755449.1:0-301 GCF_054177405.1 Leptonychotes weddellii | reverse complement strand
ATAAAAAAAATAAAAGCTTTTGAAGGTGATGCTAATAGGAAGCCATAGTTTATTTTTTTTAAATATTTTATTTATTTATTTGACAGAGAGAGACACAGAGAAAGAGGGAACATAAGCAGGTGGAATGGGATCCCAGGACCCTGGGATCATGACCTGAGCCGAAGGCAGACGCTTAACGACTGAGCCACCCAGGCGCCCCAGTTTATTTTATTTTTTAAAGATTATTTATACGAGAGAGACAGAGCACAAGAGATCATGACATGAGCCAAAGGCAGACGTTTAACTGACTGAGCCACCCAGG
>NW_027755448.1:0-301 GCF_054177405.1 Leptonychotes weddellii | reverse complement strand
CAAGGTATTAGTATTATATAATATCGTATATATGAGGTATTTAGTCTGGCTGCTTTAGGTAAACAGAACCAATAGGTATATATATGATGTTCAAAATCTTCAGGGCGGGCTGACAGACTGGGGACTGCAGACCTATGGAAGGGTTGATGCTGCAGCTTGAGTCCCAAGGCGGTCTGCAGGCAAAATTCCCTTACTCATGGGAGGGTGGCCTTTTTCTCTCGTAAGACCTTCAACTGATTGGGTAAGGCCCACCCACATCATGGAGGATTAATTTGCTTTACTTAAAGTCTACTGGTTTGTT
>NW_027755447.1:0-301 GCF_054177405.1 Leptonychotes weddellii | reverse complement strand
CAGGTGGGGAATGTTTCAGCTGCACTGGTTCCTGCAGGTGTCCACGTATCTAGGCTGAGGGTGGGTGAGGGAAATGGTGCCCACTAGCTCTTTTGTTCTTGGAGAAGTCTCCCAAAGGTTCCTGCCCTTCCAACACACGCTCTGATTTTAGTATATAAATATCCTTCCCATATACCGCAGGTGTTTTTCAAATTACTGTTTCTGTGCTATATCTCAGCAGAGCTATTTGTTGTGTGGTCTTTGTTAAGGGTGGGGACTCCAAATTTATATTTTTATATGTTGATATCCAGTTGTCCAGTAC
>NW_027755446.1:0-4255 GCF_054177405.1 Leptonychotes weddellii | reverse complement strand
TGGGGTGTGGGAGGGATGGGGTGGCTGGGTGATAGACATTGGGGAGGGTATGTGCTATGGTGAGTGCTGTGAATTGTGTAAGACTGTTGAATCACAGACCTGTACCTCTGAAACAAATAATGAATTATATGTTAAAAAAAAAAAAAGAAGAAGAAGAAGAAAATAGCAGGAAAGGAAAAATGAAGGGGGGGAATTGGAGGCGAAGATGAATCATGAGAGACTATGGACTCTGAGAAACAAACTGAGGGTTCTAGAGGGGAGGGGGGGGATATGTTAGCCTGGTGATGGGTATTAAAAAGGGCACATATTGAATGGAGCACTGGGTGTTATACGCAAACAATGGATCATGGAACACTACATCAAAAACTAATGATGTAGTGTATGGTGATTAACATAACATAATAAAAAAAATAAATAGATTAAAAAAATGAGTCAGCAATTCTGAAAGCCAAAACATGCTACAAACATGATTTTTCTCTAAATCAAATGTAAATTCTCCCAAGCATCTAGCTACTGGTTTGGAAAAAATACAATCTCAGACATTGTTGGAACTGTTTTCCACATAACTATTTATATCCCCTCACCTGTCCCCCATCACATCACACAACAGAAAGAGGCTGTTCCCTAGTGCATGCTGATTATTCCCTTCTAGAGCATTGCCTCTTTTTTTTTTTTTACTTTTATTTTATTATGTTATGTTAGTCACCATACAATGCATCATTAGTTTTTGATGTAGTGATCCACGAGTCATTGTTTTTATATAACACCCAGTGCTCCATGCAGTACGTGCCCTCCTTAATACCCATCACTGGTCTAACCCATTCCCCCACTACTCCTCCCCTCTAAAACCCTCAATTTGTTTCCCAGAGTCCATAGTATCTCATGATTCATCTTCCCCTCTGATTTCCCCCCTTCATTTTCCTCTTCCTTCTCCTAATGTCCTCCATGCTATTCCTTATGTTCCACAAATAAGTGAAACCATATGATAATTGACTTTCTCTGCTTGACTTATTTAACTTAGCATAATCTCCTCCAGTCCCATCCATGCTGATGTAAAAGTTGGGTATTCATCTTTTCTGATGGCTGACTTTTTGTCACCAAATGTTATTGCTAGCATTGGTCCTTTGCATTAACCTCTTTCTCAAATTTTAGGGCAAACTTTACCACTAAGGTAATGGTTTACTACATGCCATTTTTAAGGGAGTGAATGTTAAGACCAAAACAATATTTCCAATCTTTCCTTACTCACAATTGCATGCCTTATCAATCCTGGCTCTGTCTCAAATCCCATTCAGAGTTAGTATGGGTTTTCTTTGAATTTGTAACTTATCACTCTTATCCAACTTTGTTTAAGCCATTGCTTACTGTAGTGCAACAATTGATCAATCCACTTGGAAGAATATAAGTAAAACTAAATTACCATACATTTATTGAGTAATGAATATTATAACTGATTGATTTTAGGTCATAATAAATAACACCATTACTCATATTTATGAAACATTCTTTTGGAAGAAAGTGGTCAATTTATATGGTAAGTTCTGCAGCATTTTCATTATACTTTTTTCCCTCAAAGTGTGGCATTTTGGGTCAGCATCAAGGTCAGCAAAAATCCAGTTTTTCAGGTGCTCCAAATAAATCACAATGTAGACAGGTCAAATCACATTGACATGAAGATATTTACTTGAACTATTCTGCTTTCAAAGATGTAAAAATAGTCATAAAGAAATGAGGAATACAATTTTAGGAATTCAAGTTTGTCCCCAACTTTCCTTCAAATAAACCTTAGTTTTTTAAACTAAAAACTAAAAGAAATTTGTTTATACTGGGCACTTTAGTTGGTAAAAATCAACAATTTTATATAAATTAAGTAAATCTCAAAGTTAATAAATAAAATTACTTAAATTATATTGTTTAAGAAATCTGGGAAGAACCATTGTATTGACAATCAAAACAAGATTAAGTAGATCACAAATAACTGTGTTTTAAATGCCTAGAAAAATAAGATTATTTTAAAGATATTAATTATCAACTATTTGATTAAAGACAAGTCACAGGTTATTGAATCGAGAAAAAATTTTCTTGGTCATTAAACTGGGAAAAATTATCTTTTCTATCTGTCATGGGATTGTGGTGAGTGGAGCAAATTATTTAGAAAGAGTAACAGCCCTTTTTTTTGTTTGAACAGATTCATTCCTCTTGTTTGTATTTATCTGTAACATGTAACAAATGCAAAATCAAATTAAATTTACATAGTTCAGGGGCACCTTGGTGGCTCAGTCTTCCTACTCTTGATTTCAGCTCAGGTCATGATCTGAGGATTGTGAAATAGAGCCCCTCAAGTGGAAATCTGCTTGATCTTCAGGAGGGAGTCTGCTTGATTCTCTCTCTCCTCTTCCTCTGCCTCTTCTCCCTACTTTGTCTCTCTCTGACTCTAAAATAAAATAAATAAATATAAAAAAATAAATAAATTTACATAGTTCATTGAATTTTCAAATGTCAAAACAAGCCAAAAACATAATGTTACAATTCTACAAGTCATAAGCTATATTTATTTCTAAAGCCTATAGCCCCACAATGTTATAGCTTCTGAAAAAGAATGTGCATAATGTCTAGCAATTATAAATTTCACCTTTCAAGTTGACATTAAAAAATAAAGCATGCTGTCATATAAATTTTTTCCCATTTTGTTTTTTCACTTCCGATATAATAATAGGATGTCCTAATTAAAAGATCTGAAGTTGGCTTTTATCAAAGGCTTTGGTTTGTATTTGGAAACAAAAAGTTTTGTATATTAAAACAACTATAAGGTACCAGTGTGCAATTATTAGAATGGCCATAATCCAAAACACTGATGACATCAAATGTTGGTGAGAATGTGGGGCAACAAGAACCCTCATTTATTGCTGGTGGGAATGCAAGGTGGCACAGCCACTTTGGAAGACAATTTGGCAGTTGCTTACAAAACTAACATAGTCTTACCATACAACTCAGAAATCATACTCCTTGGTATTTATCAAAGGAGATGAAAACTTACACCCATACAAAACCTGCACATAGATGTTTATGGAAGCTTTATCCTTAATTATCCAAACCTGGGAAAAATCAAGATACCTTGATAGGCAAATAGATGACTAAACTGTTATATATCCAGACAAGGGAACATTCTCACTGCTAATACAGACCAAAAAACTCTGTGAAAAGTCTTGGAGGAACCTTGAATTCAAAGGGGAAACCAAAAGAAGCCAATTTGAAAAGGTGACATACTGTGTGATTCCAACTCTATGGCATCATTCTGGAATAGGTAAAACAATGGAAGCAGTAAAGGCATCAATAGTTCTTATGGTGTAGGGGGGAAAGGAGGAATAAATAGGCAGAACACTGAGGATTTTTAAAGCCATGAAACTATTCTGTGGAAAACTATAATTGTGGATATAATTGTTAAAACTAATAGAATGGACCATACCAAGAGTGAATCCCAAAGTAAACTGTGGACTTTGGGTGATAATGATGTGTCAATGTAGGTTTATTGATTATAAAAAATTACACTCTCATAAGGAATATTGATGGGGGAAGGTTGTATGTATGTGGGGAAAAGGGGTACAAGGAAAATCTCTGTATCTTTCACTCAATTTTGCTGTGAACCTAAAACTCCTCAAAAAAATATCTATTTTGGTTCAAATACTCTGTGTAATTTGGAACTTTGGTTTATTTAAAAATAGGCATATTGTAGGACCTCTAATTGTGCTCTTCTTCTACAATTACAACCAACCTTTTGTTTTGTTTTTTTTTTTTTTAGCTTAATATTTTACTCAAATCACAGAGAGATGTTTCCTGCTTCAGACTGGCCATTTCAGAATTTTTTATTTCATTTCTCTATAACTTTATAACCAAAGATTGTGCAGTCATATAATCTCCATCTGAATGATTATGAGCATGACTTCATGTTCACATTCAAATCAAAGAAAATTTGGCTTTCATTCTTAGTTTAGATCCCCAGTTAGGCTAATCTGGATCTGTTCCCCAAACCCATTTTTTGCATTTAGGGTCAAAGAGGGTACTATGGAGATTATATTAGATTTCTCTGTCTCCAGAATTAAGAGTCATTATATACCACAAAGCCCAAATATGCTTCCTGGTTGTGTTAATTTCACATTAAGAGATAACCTTACTTAGGAGGCAGCATCCTTAAGTCCAAGCAATTTCAGAGAAAGAAGCGATGGGAACTACCATCGGAACAAAACTGAAAATGCCT
>NW_027755445.1:0-14048 GCF_054177405.1 Leptonychotes weddellii | reverse complement strand
ACTAAAATTTACCCCTATAAAGCTTTGTGAGTTATGAACATTTCATAACTCTCTGCAACTCTTAAATACTTAAAGATATAACTAATTTTATATTCAGTTTGATTTTGTCTAGCACATAACCTTTCCATTTTTTTCTGGATGTTTTTCTTGTCTGTCTCCAAAATTTTAAGTTAACAATAAAATGATATATTACATGCTGAAAAAAAAAAAAATGAAATATGACCCCCCAAATGCTAATGTTTTTAAACCAACTGTGGCACATTAAACAGATGTCTTCATAATATAGAGAAATTATCCCTGGATTTACTAATTTCGTAACTATATACATTTCATGCAGTGGTTTGGAATCATCATGTTGCTTGGTCCATTCTGTTTCTCAGCTTATCAACACCAGAACTTTGATTACCCAGGAACAGAGCAGAAAGTAGAGGAATGATAAGATTTTAAGGGTACCAAAATCTTGTGTCCGTCATAACATCTTCTCTGTCTACCCCGTTGTAAATCTATCTTCTTGCCTTATTAATGTATTAAATTCAGTGAAGACTCTGGAAAAAAAAACAAAAAACAAAAAAAAACTAATGATGTAATATATGGTGATTAACATAACATAATAAAATAAAATTAAAAAAACTAATCATGTACTGTATGGTGGCTAACATAACATAATAAATAAATAAATAAATAAATGAATAAATAAATAAATAAATACATAAATAAATAAATTTCGATGCCAATTGATGTGATAGCTCTCTAATTTTTTTTTTTTTTACAGGCTGATAAAAAAAAACATGAATGCATCAAGCCAGCACTTTACACACTATTTCTAAATTTCACACACTAAAAAAAAAAAAAAAAACCAACCTAGATTTATATTATCCTCACTATCTGGAGGATGGAATGGAAGCTGAGAGGATTTGCCTAGGGTCATAGTCGTTAACCATTCCAAGCTTCAGTTTCCTCCTTTGTAAACTTGGGATAATCCTACCAACCCTCCAAGATCACTGGAAGAAAGCACCCAGCTATGCTGAGCACCTTGTCACCTGTTGCCCCGACCTCCCTTCATCCACCTCATGGGCCGCCCACCCAACAGTGCAGAACCCTGGGGACCCAGATTCAGCTGGGGTACTTTCTTTCCTGAGAAGAGGCTGTGGTGGGGCTGAGGTGTCTGAGCCTTAAGGGTTCAGAAGCAGCCAGGACAGCCAGAAAAGAAGTTGGCAGAAGCAGCAAGAGCCTGACCCTAGCAAGATGTGGGTCAAGATGCTCATCAGGCCTGCTGAGGAAACAGTCACATTTATAGACATCAATGGGATGATGCTGAGTTTGGAGCATGGTTCCCTGCTCTGGTCCACAGGGTGGGCTGGCCAGCTGGACTCAGTTGCATCTCTGAATCCATGAGTAACTCCTAAAATACTGTCTCTGCAGACAGGGCTCTCCCAAATCTCAGTTGGGCATTCTGCCTATATCTTTCCCCATGCCTTTCACTCACCTCTGCCAACTGCTCTCCCACACCACCACATTATTCCACTCTCATGATAACAACCTATCTTATGTATGACAAGCAATTTCATATTTCAAATCCTACTGGTCCTTTAAGGCCTGGCTGGAACTTGACTTCTTTCTGGAACGTCTTTTTGATTTTTCCTTCTTCTCTACCCAGGGGAATCCATTGCTTCTTTCTCTGCATGCCCATAGACTCTTGTTTGTACTCTTTAGCATTTCATTCATTCTGTTCACTTTGCAGGGAAATGAGTAAAGCAGCCTGGGTGGAAGGCAACAGGGAATGAAGGGGACTAGGGCAAACTAGGGAGCACATGCCCCACCCAAAAGCAGTAGCCAGTGTTCTGGTCAGTTCTTACTGAATGTCACCATGTGGGAGTGTGGGAACATTATTGCCACATCTAATATGTTTAGAAGCTAGAAGTGTGGCATTGAACATAAAATGTCCTGTCTTTTTAACATCAGCAACAAACCAGTTTAGAAAAAATATCATGTAGGATGAGAAAAATATGTGTGGGACCAAAACAGTTTGTGACCCTTTTTTCATTTCTATCTTCCCTAAGATGGTGAGCCCCTTTAAGGATGAATCAAACAGGTAGAGCAGAAGTTGAGAACTGCGACTTAGTCTTCTTTGGGGAAGTTGTGCTACCCAGGAGTACCTGATCAGCCTTGTCTCATCCTAGCACTACCAGGTCACTTCCCAGAAAGGGCCCGTGTAAGGTTTAAGGAAGTGGGTGCGTGGAGTGCTGAAATGCCCTCATGATCTTCCAGTCATAACTGGTGTCTTAGCTCAGTGCCTGGCATACAGTAGGTGCCTAATAATTGTTTGTGGAATAGATGCATATTCTATGAGCAAGTTCACTTGTTCCAGAGCAGCAAAGAGATTGGTACTCTAAGGAGTTCAGAAGAACTGGGCCAAATTTGGTTTCTCTGCTTTCAGGATGTGACTTTGGGCAAGTTATTTAACCTCCTTAATTATGTTTCATCATCTGAAAGTAGGCTGATAAAGAGATAATGTGGTTCAAGTCTTGGCACACAGTAGACAATTAAGAGCAGCTATTAAAATAGGGTTTGTGTGAGAATATTATGTGCGCCTAGTCACAGTTGTGTTAGCATGTCACCCAAGTAGGGTCAATCAGAGCCATGGCCATCTTTTGCTGGGATTTTTGCTGGAAATATTAGCAAAGAAAACATCTCTCTTGAGGAGGCTCTACCAGCAAGATGAAAGCTTGGGAAGGGGAGCTGCTGGGATCCATCCTTGTAACATGGAATAAATAGAGAAACCAATGTTTCAGAGTGGTTTTTGGACATTTTGATCTAGCTATGCCTGAAGCTGGACTCTCACTGAGCTTCTCAGTCACAGGAACCACTATATCTCCTTCCTTGCTTAACCCAATTTCAGTTGGGTTTCTGTCATCTGCATCCAAGAATCATGACCAATATAAACCTGTCTAAGTGAGAAAGGGGACCTCAGGAAGACCATGAGTTATTTCTAAATGTGCATGCTTGCTGGAGATTTGAATGAGTGGTTTCTGTGTCAATCATAGGTCTGCATTTGTGTAGCTTATAATTTATGGATAGAATACAGTGGTTTTTAGAGGGGTCCAATTTGTTCATGTGGAGGGTTAACCTATGATCACCTAGACTTCCTGGTCAGAACAGGGGGCCAGAGGCTGTGGGTATGGTGTGTTTGTATGAGCATGAGGTGAAATTGGTTTTATAGATTGCTGACTCTGAGGCCTTAGGCAGCAGGAGGGTGTCTGTTTTACAAGACTCATGTCACAATCAGAAGTGACAAAGAAGTTATGATGATGTGGCAACAAGGTTTGGCAGCCAAGTGCTGTGCCTGGCAACTCTTAGACCTACTCCAAGGTGGACAGGTATCCTTGTCTGTCCTTAGCTGCTCTGATTCCTCATTAGCTTGCAGGGTTTCATAAGTTGTGACTCCAAGTCAGCCTCGAGAGCACACCATCCCGGTGCAGCCAAATGGCATCTCATAGGCATTTCTGAACTGTCCTCACGTGCCTCTATCCATGAGCCTTCTCCACACACTACCCTGTGCTCTGCCAATGTAGCTAAAATAAACCCTTGTTTTACCAGCCCTCTCAAGCACGGCTGACACAGTGTGCTGCTGCAGAAGAATTGGGTTGGGTGGAGGTGGGGCCGGTGCAGGGAGAAAGGAAGGATTGAAAGCTAACTCTTTCCCTCTCAAAGAGGACTTGGCATGAAGCCTGTGTTTTAGGTTTATTTTGAAAGTTCCAGGCCAGATGTCATAGGACTGTAGCTGTAGAAAGCACAGGAAACGCATTTTTTTTTTATCCCATCAAAATATTCCAGGGGAGCCAGGTTGTTGGGGGCAAGTTTTGTGTCATTGTTGGCATCAAAGGAGAAAAAAGAAATAAATGGTCTGGCTCATGTGCTGAAGCTCGCATCGCAGCGGGGGAAAATAAACCTTTACTGAGCCCCAGCGATAGCAACAACAAATATTTATTGAGCACTTTGTATGTGTCAGGTGCTGTGCTCAACACTTGATGGGCATGAATCAGTGACTCCTCTGCTCATCCTCCGAGGCGATGGAGGCTGAGAGGGGCCAGGGGATGTGCCCAGGGTTCATCATAGTAAGTAGAAGAGGTGGGATTTGAACTGGTTTGTCTGGCCCAGAGCTCATGCTCTTACTTATGGTGCTGAGACGCTCTGACTGTAAGGAGCAGGGGTTCCTCCTCCCAGTCCCAGGACCTGGGCTGAGTGAGTCACATTCATTATCTCATTTAATCTTTGCAACAACCCTGAGGCATAGGGATTATTAGCTCTGCCCTACAGGAAAAAAAAAAAAAAAAACAGGTCCAAGGAAGTTGATCACATCATTCATAAACAGCAGGGTCAAGGCACCCTGCTGAGTTTTCTGGCTCCAAGTCCAGTGACTTTTCCATTGATTTTTACCAACATGGAAGGCAGAAAGGACCAATCGCTCAGGTCAATATAGAGACAAGCAGAAGAATATGTATCTTTTCTGTTTCTTTCTGGTTTCGATCATTTTTCTTAGACACACAAAAATATAACAGGTTTTCTTTTGGGGCCATGGTGCTCAGAGCAGAGCATTCTCTCTGCTGGACTGCTTTGCTTGCAAGCAACAGTAACAGACTTGGGCTAGATTGAATTAAAAGAGGTTCATTGGAAGGATATGTGCTTTATTATTATTTATTGAAAAATTATGAGCACCTAATATGTGCCAGCATTATTCTAAGTGTTAGGATATTTCAGAGAAGAAAAAACAGACAAAGATCCCTGAACTTGTAGAACTTAGTCTCTTGCTGGGGAAGGGAAAGGGCTGCTGGGCAGATAGACAGTAAACAATAAGGAAGAATAAATAAGTTATAGGTTATATGAGAAGCAACAAGTTATATGAAACAAATAGAAGTAGAGCAAGGCAAGAGTGTCAGAGGTAGCACTTTTAGCAGGGTGACCAGGGCCGGCCACACTGAGAAGGGGAAGCTTGAAGTTGGTGAGGGGTCAGCCATGCCAGTCAGAGCTCTCAAAGGCAGACATATGCCTGGTGTGTTCCAGGAGCAGCAAACAGGGCCATGTGCTGGAGCAGAATGAGCTGGCGGAGAGTGGTAATAGAGGAAGTTGGAGAGATAAAAAGGGGCCTCAAATTATGTGGGCTTTTATTGGCCGTGGCAGGGACTTTGGATTTTACTCTGAGTTAAATGGTGAGCCTGGAGGGTCTGCACAGAGGAGTGACATGCTCTGAATATCATTTTGGAAGATATACTTTGGTAGAGTAGACTGTAGAAGCAAGAAGGCCAATTATGAGGCAGTTGCACTAAGTTCTGCAAAAGATGATGGTGGCAGGAGGTGGTCAGGACCTGGATTCTGAATATACTTTGAATATACTTCAAGATGCCCTCTACGTTGCATGTGGAACGTAAGGAAAGACAGGAGTCAGAGATGGCTCCAAGGTTGTTGGCCTGGATAACTGGAAGAATGAAGATGCTATCCAATGAGATAAGGAAGGCTGTGGCTAAAGCAAGTTTAGCGGGAAGATCAGGAGTTACATTGGAGTTTGGGGTGCCTGCTATTTGAGTACAGGTGTTGGATATATGAGTGGAGTTTGAGGGAGAAGTCTGGGTGGGAGATGTAAATAGCTAACAGAACCTAAGGTAATTATGGAAAAAAGATTTGGAAAAGACAGGAAATATTGCAATTTCTCAGGAGCAGGAACACCAGGGATTTTCCCCAAAGGAAAATCAGAGTGTTCTGAACATCTAAGGTGGGCATGAGACAAGGCACTAAGCACTCAGAAGCATCCACTTCAGGGCCATGTTCTGGGCATCGCTGACATTTCTTTCCAAGTCTTCTGTGATTGTCAAATGAGGCTAAGTGATGTTCTTGACAGCCTGCTTTCCCATCTGCTCAGGAAAATCTCCATGTCTGGGTGAAGAGTGATGGCATGTTTAGGCTATCTTATTAAATACTGTTTATCTCCTAAAAACAGTCAGCAGCGTGTTTAATCAAAGTCAGGGCAGATGTGATTTGTAACCTCGAAAAGTCACTTTTCATTCTGCTTTCTCTCCCTTAGAGAGAAACAACCCCTCACTCTCACCCTGAATCCTGGAGGAAAGTGATGCACTAATAATATCAGGCATTTCCATCATGGGGAACAGACTGGAAGGAATCACCCCTCACCCATCCCTGACAACTTTACTCTTTGTCCTCAGCCTCCTGGTACTTTGGAAATGGAAAAGAAAGGGGAATCCAGACTAGAAGTTCAACAAAGTCTGAGTTATCTTATTCCTACTCTGATGGGGAGGGGGAAATTTAAACCATGGAAGCATCAAATCACTGCTCTTCCCACTGGAGATCATATCTTGAGTGGACAGGTTCCATTTCCCTTTTTACCCTTGAAGAAATGTAGCCAATGAGTCCATGCTCCTGCGTCTTCCATTTCTGCCCAAAATATCTGAGGAAATAACTCTATCTTGATGTTATGGGCTGAATTGTGTCTCCCCACCCCCTCTTATTCATATGTTGAAACTCTAACCCCCAATATCTTAGAAAGTGACTATATTTGAAAATAGAGTCTTTAAAAGGTTATTTAAGTTTAGGTCATTAGGGTTTCTATTCCAATATGACTGATGTCCTTATAAGGGGAGAAAATTTGGATGCAGACATGCACAGAGGGAAAACCATGTGAAGACACAGGGGAAAGGTGGTCACCTGCAAGCTAATGAGAGAGGTTTCAGAAGAAACCAACCTGCTGACACCTTGGTCTCAGAGTTATAGCATCCAGAATCGTGAGGAAATACATTTCTTCTGTTTAAGCCCCCCAGTCTGTGGCCCTTTGTTATGGCAGCCCTAGCAAAGTAATATACCTCATTTAAGGGGTCAAGATTGTTTTGATCAAACTCTAAAGCTTGACTGTTTAAGTTTTCCTTTTCTCAAAAGAAATGGTAAGGAAGGCCAAAGATTTCCAATGTAGTCCTGAAATGAAGGACACTCAATTGTGTTGAAAGGAGAGGAAAGAAGGGCAATGAATTATTAGAAAACATTTGTGACTTAACATTTAGAAGATGTTTTCAAGATAATTTTGTCTTAATAGCCTAACCAAGGAAAATATTTATAGATATTCCCTAAGTGGGCAAACTCGTGGGACATCTTTGGCAGTGTTTGGACGTCTTTGCACACTCCATGGTAATGTTTCATTTTCTTCCAACAGTCACCTCATCTGCTTTTCTTTAGGAAATGTTTGCTGAGGGAGGAAAAAAAAATCTTCCTCCTGGAACTAAATGATTTAGTGTTTGGGATGCTGGCCAATTAAATGTGACTCCAGGAATATATTTAACCTTGAAAATGCTTTCATTTCAAACAGAAATGCAGCCCCAGGGTGTGAGGGTGACTTATTGCCTCCAGAAATGCTGTGCTGGTCTATACCTTGTTCATTCATTCAAGAAATATTTATTGAGTTCTTAGCATGGACCAGGCACTGTGTCAGGTGAGTAATATTCAATGCCATGGACATAGAGTCTTTGGGGAAAGAGAGATGACTAAGTGGGCAATTATAACCATGAGTGATAGGTACTACAATAGAAGTAGTCATGAGGTCAGGAATATTAGGGGAGAATTCTTGGAGCAAGTGACATGTCAGCTGACCTTAAAAGACTGGTAGGGGCGCCTAGGTGGCTCAGTTGTTAAGCGTCTGCCTTCGGCTCAGGTCATGATCCCAGGGTCCTGGGATCGAGCCCCGCATCAGGCTCCCTGCTCCGCAGGAAGCCTGCTTCTCCCTCTCCCACTCCCCCTGCTTGTGTTCCCTCTCTTGCTGTGTCTCTCTCTGTCAAATAAATAAATAAATAAAAATCTTAAAAAAAAAAAAGACTGGTAGGATTTAGCAGGTTACGAGGCAATGAGACAGGCGAACAAGCGTGCTTGTGCAGAGAACTCAAGGTAGAGCAGTGTGGCTAAGTGTCTGGATGCCTAGTGTTAAGAATCTGTTTATGTTCTAGGTCAAGTCTGAATTCCTACTAAGCAACCGTATGTATCTAAGGAATGGCTGAAGCACTTACTTTTCTTTCTTCCAATTTTTTAAAAGTCTTCCTTCCCTCCAGTCATTTTCTGTCTACAGCCCAAGGTTCCATGCTGCTTTCACTGAACTGCTTTGGGCACAAATGGTTGCAAGTCACCAAGCAGCATCAGTAATTGAGTCCATCTCAGGAAGAAATAATTTTCTGAGATGAATTTGAGCTTTATTTCATTGTCTCCTATTCATTCTTCACCCTGTAATATTCTTAAATAAGGATTTTCCTTGCCAAGGAACAACCTGTGGTTAAAAATTCTCATTGTTTTCCTTCTTCTTTTCTATGCCTCCAGCAGCTTCCTATGAAAGTGTGTACACAAAGGAAAATGGACATTTTTCTGCCTTACTCAGAGGCGTGGGTTTTATTCCTAACATTTAAAAAAGAACCATGCACAGCAGGGTTCCCGAGAGCCAGCCCATGAATCTCCAAATGCATCCAAGGGTAGAGGTGCCTTGTGTTAATATTAATAGACTTCAGTTGGCTCTCTAGAGGAATTTTCAAAGGGCTCATTTTCCTGCCTCCTTTCTCCTCCCTAGCCCTCATTGATTTTTTTTTTAAGTTTGGATTGCTTAAATCAAATATAGAAAAAGCAAATTTGTCTCTTGGAGGACAGTTTGTATTTCTCAATTCTTTCAAGTCCTCCTGGATTGGTGCTGCCACTAGGACAAGTTTCAGCATTTCTTTTTTGTGCTTCTTCTCTGTGGAAAGAGTCTCTGTGTGAAAGAGCATGTAGAGACAAAAGGTTAGTCTGTGCTTTCTGAGAGGAGATGGCATTTTCCCATAATATCCTTTTGCAGTGAGGAAGAATAGAGATACTCCCACTTTTGATGCTCAGATATGAAGTGGAAGGTCTTTCAGAAATATGAGAGTATTCATCACTGAGGCCCTAATATTTGTGAGAATGCTCTATGAATTCTTTACATTCTGATTCCTCTAAATTATTTAAGACCAGAGAATAGCTTGTGTGATGTGGTAAAATAAATCACAGAGGTACAAAGAATTTGTGGAGAAAATTCAGAGTGTATTCAGAAAAGTTGAAAGATTCCTATAGGGCAAGGTTCTTAAAGGACATCCAAATTGCATAAGATTGTCTATACTTCCTGGAAGACAAGCTCAGAAAGTCAACAAATGTTCATTCAACAAATATTTATTTAGCATTTATTTTGAGCAATAGTTTGCAGATACTTTGATTGCCTTTTCTCTGACAGAAAATGCAAGAGGATAAGCCAAATAACTATTGATTCTCAAAAGTGTTTAGGAATATGGTCAAATACAAACATCCCAAAAATGGTTAGTTATCCTTGTATCATTAATAACCAATTGGAAAACATAAAGGGGAAAGGATCCCATTCACAATAGCAAGAACAAACCAAAGATGCCTAAGACTTATGTAAGAGAAATGCTAAAATTCACTGATGGGCATAAAAGAAGATCTAGACAAATGGAGATACATGCAATCTAATATGAATTCTTCCCAGTTAAACTAAAAACTCTCAATTAAAAAATCCTGATTAAAATTACAATAGGAAACTTAAAATGTGTTGTCTATTGCATATGAGGAAGAGAAAAATAACCAAAAAGCCAAAAAACAATGAGAAATAGTTTACCATAGAAGATAGCCAGATTGGGGCGCCTGGGTGGCTCAGTCGTTAAGTGTCTGCCTTCGGCTCAGATCCTGATCCCAGTGTCCTGGGATTGAGCCCCACATTGGGCTCCCTGCTCAGCGGGAAGCCTGTTTCTCCCTCTCCCATTCCCCCTGCTTGTGTTCCTCTCTTGCTGTGTATCTCTCTGTCAAATAAATAAAATCTTAAAAAAAAAAAAAGAAGATAGCCAGATTGTTTATAAGCCATTTCTAATGAATGACAATAAAACCACTACAAATCAAAACCAATGGGAGATGGCCAGTATGGTACTTACAGGAAAATGTATAGCTTTGAGAGCATACACTGGAAGCTGAGAAATACTGAAATTTAATGAAGTAATCCTTCATATAGGAAGCTAGAAAAAATAACAAATAAACCAATAAAGTTAAAAGCCTAAATGAATTTGGTAAAAATTAATTTCTATTAATGAGATAGAAAATAAAATAAAATTTAATAAAATCAAATTGAGTAGAGATTTAAAAAAATATCTGAGAAGACCAATAATCATGCAAGAAATTGGAAAGACAATGAAAGATATATAACCCTAGAAATATGTTAGGTCCAATTAATTTTATAAGTGAATTCTACTAAACCATTCAGGAATGGATAATTTCCATTATCCATTTTTATGCATATATAGTGACTATTATCCATATACATACACTTTCGGGATTATAGAAAATGATGTAAAGGGTTCTAACCTATTGTCTGAATTTATCATGGTATTATTAAAATATTTCATGTAATATTATATAATCTTAAAAGACTGAATGACATAAGTCAATATCAGTCATGAACATAGATGCAAAAAGTCTGAGTTGGAGATATTGGCTAGGAGAAATCAATGTGGAAATGGTAATAGAACCCACTCCTCCATGAAATTAAGCATTGAGTGAAAGGAACACAACATCATGACCAAGTATGGTTGATAAATGCCTCAGGACATTTACTTCAGTAACTGATTAAAGAATAAACTCTATGTGATCATTGCAATCAATTCAGGAAAAAAAAAATTTATAAAATCAACACCCGTGTCTTAAAAAAAAAAAACTCATAGTAAGCTAGGAATAGAAGGAAAATTACTCAACTTGATAAAGCGTAGCCATCAGAAACCTCTAACAATCAGAAATAAGGTAAAAACAGGGTGGGAGGATGGGTTAGCCTGGTGATGGGTATTAAAGAGGGCACGTTCTGCATGGAGCACTGGGTGTTATGCACAAACAATGAATCATGGAACAC
Organism: Leptonychotes weddellii; assembly: GCF_054177405.1. Classification (NCBI taxonomy): domain Eukaryota; kingdom Metazoa; phylum Chordata; class Mammalia; order Carnivora; family Phocidae; genus Leptonychotes; species Leptonychotes weddellii. The sequence goes on along the minus strand of NW_027755445.1, from coordinate 3,097 downwards.
TACATCTAAGACTAATGATGTAATGTATGGTGATTAGCATAACAATAAAAAATTTTAAAAAAAAAGAAATAAGGTAAAAATGCCCACCAATGCTATGACAATTTGCAGTGGAAAGAGGTGTGGAAAGTCAGGAGCAAATTTGGGAGATAAAGATGTATGCTTAACAGAACCTCATCATCTATTGGATGTGGTTTGGATGAGAGGTTAAGCAACTGAGATGAGGTTAAGCCTTCTGGCCTGGGCCCTGGCAGGGGTAATTACTGGTAAGATCAGAAGCACAATAAAGCAGGTTTAAGGGAACTGAGAAAGAAAGGTTAGGACATGTTGTCTATGAAAGCCACATTAAAATGGCAGTTGGAGAAGGGATCCTGAAGCTTGAGAGAAGTCTGAGTTGGAGATGTATTTTAGGAGAAGTCAGCACAAAAATGATAAAGGAAGTCACAGGACTAGCTGAGATTGCTCAGAGAAATGGATGAAAAGGTCCTGCAGTCCATGCTCTAGCTAAAGCAAACAATGGGTATGTTTCAAGCCTGTTTCATTCCCTCCTCTCAGCGCATTTGCTGCCTCCACCAGGAATCCCTTGCCCCCATTCCCATTCCACTTTCCCTTGACCAGCTCTTACCTGTTCATCTTAGTTATCAACACTACCTTCCCTGATCAACCACAGTAAGGTTGAGTCCCACCCTCTGTGCTCCCTCTGGGTCAGTGATTTCACACAGAGAGCCAGATTTCTGCTACAAGGTTGTGTAACAAACTGCCAAATCTCAGTAGCTCACAATAATATTGAATTTCCTTGCTCATGGGTAGAGGTGTTACCTGGGGCAGTTTTGCAACAGGCTGTAGTTGGCAAGGTCTATTCCTCATATCTTCTTTCTAGGACATGCTCTTTACCATTGCAGGCAGCCAAAGTGCAAGAAGCCAAGCCAAGGAGTGTGAGCACATTTAAAGCCTCTACCTCCTCATGTCTGCTCACATTCCATTGGCCAAACCAAGCCACATGGCCAAGCCCAAAGTCAGAGGGGCAGGGGATACCCACAGCACATATTCACAAGGCAGAGGGCATGGGAATACATACAATTCCATCATGGGAAGGGAGTGAAGCATTAGAGACAACAATCCAATCTGCCACATCAATGTCAAAAGTTATGACATTGGCCTGTTTACGGGCTTCCCACTAAGTTCTTAGTACCTTCAGAGCAAGACTCTGGGTATCCTGCTTATTCCTGAGTCCCCAGTTCTGACCTCAGGGTCTGCTCTGGTGTGTAATGATGACTCATGAACAGTTACTCCATGAAGAACTGGATGAAGGTGCTCCGGAGCCAAGGTGGAAGAGTGTTTCAGGAAAACAGAGAGTGATCAATACCTGGGAGACATCAAGACTGGAAAGTGCTCTTTAGACTGAATAACTTGAAGTTCATAACTTTGGAAAGTAGTTTTCAGGGAAGTGCCAGGATGGAAGAGGCAGAAGTCAGACTGCAGTGGGATGAGCAGTAAGTGGGCGGGAGGAAGTGTAGGTAGTGAGTGAATGGTTTTTACACTCTTGGTAGGGAAAGATTAGGTGATAATAGATTATAAGCAGGGAATGGGTAAAGGAGGTTTTTAATGATAGGAGAGTTTGAAACATATTCATAGGCTAAAGGAAAAGGGCCAGCAGAGGGAGAGATTAAATACAGCTGAGGGAGAGAGAGGGTGGTTAAGAGAGGGAAGAACTTTAGGAAGTGGGACAGGGATGAGATGCAGAGCAGAGGCAAGGGTGTCTGTGTGTGTTTATGAACATTTGCCATGTTTAGGGGTGTTCAGCTTCTACCCATCCCTTCTGTGCTGGAGGAAGTCCCCATTGAGTATGGTCTTGGAGGAGACAGTGCCCTGCCTCTGTCTGGGGAAGCTGAGAATAGTGCTTTTCCTCTTCCCTCCCTCGGGCAGCCAGCACACTGGCTTGTGACTTAGGCTCAGCCAATTAAACCCCCCACAAGCCTATGAATCTTGAGAGAGGGCACACAGATGGGTGGTCCATTAAGATTCTTTCATGGCATTGATGGCTTCATCCTGCCAGAAACTCTTGTGCTTCCTCTTTTTGGTCTTCAGGGGCTGCCTTAATTGGAAGCTACCTCTTGTTTCTGTGGGTCCCCATTCTCCTTCCAATATATTTGTTTTGTCTCTCTGTTTACTTGTCTTTTGTTGCTGTTGTTGGTTGTTTCTGTCACCTGCACGCTAACTATTCCTAAAAGAAGAATGAGTGAGGTGTTGGAATTGGAAAGAGAGTCTAGATGATGAAGGAGTCGATCAGGAAGCCAGGACAAGCTAGTGCCAGGTTCTAACTCCTGCTCATCCTGGTTGACCTCTGCCATGTGAAGATGAACAGATTAACCATGCTCACAAGAAAGTCTGAGAGTGTTTTTCCAAATTTCAGTCCTTGTTATACCACCTTCCCAATATTTGCTATGTCCACATGGCACCTTATGTATAAATGCATTGTTATATGCACATAATATTTTCTGTAAATTGATTAGACTTTTGTTTAAATATATTGATTTAAAAATCATGATGCCAGTGAAAAAGCAGAATAACTTTGCTTTAATTAAAAACAGGTACAATAAAAACAAAATAATATCATTAAATTCTAGATGGATATTAATGCATGATGAAGGTTCTCATCCAGAACTCTCTCTCTGTTAAGAAGGGAGATTAGCAAGTGTTGTTAAAGACATATAGTACTGTATATTGGCTGACTGAACGTAATAATAATAATAAAAAGACATATTAGTACCAAACTGAGACTTTCTTCTTGACTTAATCAGAAGCACTGACATAGAAGCAAAAAAGAAGTGACTTTCTCACTCTGTGATTTAATGTTATTTTTTATTTAATTTTATTATGTTACATTAATCAACATACATTACACCATTAGTTTTTTTTTCTTTTTTTTTTATTCTTATGTTAATCCCCATATATTACATCATTAGTTTTAGATGAAGTGTTCCATGATTCATTGTTTGTGCATAACACCCAGTGCTCCATGCACAACGTGCCCTCCTCAATACCCACCACCAGGCTAACCCATCCTCCCACCCCCTCCCCTCTAGAACCCTCAGTTTGT
>NW_027755444.1:644-1000 GCF_054177405.1 Leptonychotes weddellii | reverse complement strand
TACCTCGGTGGAATTGCCCCAGACGTAGGTATGGGAGCATGCAGACACCACCCACTGAATGAAGCTTCTTTCTTTCTCCAAGACAGTTGGTCTCAGGGATTCTCCACTGCCCCTCCCCCGCATCCTTCTACTTCTCTTCAGTTCCATTGGTGGTTCTGGGAGAGTTTCTCTCCTCTCTCCACCTTTACCCTTAGGTTCATAGCTTCTTGTGCTGATAGAGAGTAAAGAATGATTTAGGGAGGAACCTCCATACAGTTTTCCAGAGTGGCTGCGCCAGCTTGCATTCCCACCAACAGTGTAGGAGGGTTCCCCTTTCTCCGCATCCCCGCCAACATCTGTCGTTTCCTGACTTGTAA
>NW_027755444.1:0-544 GCF_054177405.1 Leptonychotes weddellii | reverse complement strand
CTGGTAGTCTAGAATTTCAGTATTTCCTTAATGTTTTGGGAAAGAAGTACAAAGTCAAGTACTGGTATAAAGGCAAGAACAGAACTTCACCATCCAAAAGAAATGCTTTCCTTCCTCTGAGGGGTTCTGAGCCCCCTAAGTGAAGGGTTAGAGTGTGCCATCTGTCAGCTGTGAGTGCCAGCCAGTGTTAGGTGAGGGGGAGTGGCTGTCGGCCCTGCGGTATGCTCATCCCTGGAGGGTCAAGAAGAGCAGGACTGTGGAGACCCTCCTCCACCCTGCACTGGCTCAACAGAGGGCTGGCTTTATGAACTGAATGGCGTGCAGGGCCCTCTGTGTCCTGTGAATCGTGCATTTTAGACCCTTGATAATGAGAAGAGAAGACGTCCTGGCATTTTTTGTTATTAGGAATGGTGCGTTTCTGAGGCCACTTTCCATTACAGGGTGATGCTGGGCCTGACGTCTGCAAAAAGAGGTTGTTCTCTTCTTATCAATGCCCAGCCTAACAGCAAAATGGAAACCTTCTTACTCTTAGTCCACATGGTGC
>NW_027755443.1:0-301 GCF_054177405.1 Leptonychotes weddellii | reverse complement strand
AGCAAAATATATTGACTCTATTTCATATATTTTCCAAAATTAGACATTAATCATTTCTGATGACATATTTCCATTAAGTTGAGGTATTTTTTTTTTTTTTTTAGAGAGAGCGTGAGAGAGCATGCACCTGCGCACCCCGAGGTGGGGTGGGGGAGGGGCAGAGGGAGAAGGAGATGGAGAATCTTTTTTTTTTTTTTTTAAAGATTTTATTTATTTATTTGAGAGAGAGAGAATGAGAGACAGAGAGCATGAGAGGGAGGAGGGTCAGAGGGAGAAGCAGACTCCCCGCCGAGCAGGGAGC
>NW_027755442.1:0-301 GCF_054177405.1 Leptonychotes weddellii | reverse complement strand
TATTTTCTTCTCAAAGTGCTTTGGTATTAGGTTTCACAATTATGTCTATGATCCATTTGGAGTTAATATTAGCATGCATTTTGTTTGTATGTATTATTTGCAGGCATAGATCAAAGTCCATGTTTTTGTTTTTGTTCTTTTTTATAAGGATATTCAACTGTTCTAGTATCATCTGTTGAAAAGACTATCTTTTTTTTTTCCCTGAATTGCTTTTGTATCTTTGCCAACAGCAGTTGTCCATAAAAATGTGTGGGTCTTTTCTCTTCTGTTGATATACTTGTCTATCTTAATGCCAACATGA
>NW_027755441.1:0-301 GCF_054177405.1 Leptonychotes weddellii | reverse complement strand
TCCCCAGAGCCTCCACTGTGCTCAGCAACCCCTGTGAATCTTTGAAAATCTAACGCTTCTTTACGAAACCATCTTCACTTGCTCAGAAGTTACATAGCAATCAGGGGTCGAGTCAGCTGGAATCCAGAGTGCCTAAAATGTTTTCCTTCATTCCGTAATTTTTTTTTTTTTTTGAATCCCTAACATGTTTAGGTTACAACAAAAAATTACAGTGTGATTTTTTTTTTTAAAGATTTTATTTATTTATTTAGAAAGACAGAGAACACAAGCAGGGGGAGGGGCAGAGGGAGATGGAGAGAAT
>NW_027755440.1:0-301 GCF_054177405.1 Leptonychotes weddellii | reverse complement strand
CGGAAACAGGCAGGAGGGGGGACCACATGCGAGTCAGAGCTCCATGCCCCGCCCCCACCATGTTCTCTCGTCCTATCACACTTCACTTAAAAACACAAATTCAGGGGCGCCTGGGTGGCTCAGTTGGTTAAGCGACTGCCTTCGGCTCAGGTCATGATCCTGGAGTCCCGGGATCGAGTCCCGCATCGGGCTCCCTGCTCGGCAGGGAGTCTGCTTCTCCCTCTCCCACTCCCCGTTTGTGTTCCCTCTCTCGCTGTGTCTTTCTCTGTCAAATAAATAAATAAAATCTTTAAAAAAAAAA
>NW_027755439.1:0-301 GCF_054177405.1 Leptonychotes weddellii | reverse complement strand
ATGCTCAAGAAGCCTCTCAGGTTCCTGGAGGCCTGGCCGTTGCCCAGTGAAGGCTGTTCTTCCTTCTAGTAAGACGCTAACATGCACAGAGTAGGGAGCTTCCTGGGGGAACCTTATACTCGGCCTCTCTCAGGTGCTTGTCCACGGGCTGCAGTCATAAAGAAACGGCTGTATCTTCCCTTCTGCCTCAGTTTCCCACATCACTCGTGGAGGGGAGGGTGATGTTGGGGCTCCAGGATCTTGACTTACGGGTCTCTGGAAGTCAGGTTATTGGTAAGAATGCCTTTTCCTTGTCAATCGC
>NW_027755438.1:0-301 GCF_054177405.1 Leptonychotes weddellii | reverse complement strand
ACATGATTGTCTGTTATTCAGGAGTGGGAAGAAAAAACTATGCAAATTGATGTGGTTCCCCGTCATTCACTCTGATAAGTACCGAAAGGTGTGTTTCAAGCCGCGTTTGGTCAACAAACCAGTTACAAGTTACAACAAACCAGTTATAAGTCAAGAATGGTGTCCAGCTTCCATTTACAGCAGCGAGGGCCTCAGAGGATGGAAGTCACCTGCCCAGTGGGGGTCCCGCAGGGTGGCACCCTCAGTGCGAGGTGGACGGAAATAACCCCCCTTGCAGACCAGGGCTCGTGATTGAGCATTG
>NW_027755437.1:0-301 GCF_054177405.1 Leptonychotes weddellii | reverse complement strand
GTGAACGGCGAGGGTCCCGATTGTAATGTGCAGTCTTCTGGGGCGTCAGCCTGTCAGTTACAGGAGTGAGCACCCAGCATGTGTCTGTGCGGTGCATGGCTGGGGGGTTGGCCGGTTTCAGCCCCCTGGACAGAATGGGTGGTGCAGCCCTTATGGTGGTTTGCTTGTGTGGAGCTGGGGCTTCTCTGCACAGCGGGGGATGGCTGGCCCCTAGCTTTAGTTACACAGAACTGCGTCCTTCAAAATGATAACCAAACCGGAAAATCTCTCCTCATTAACTGCTCTTGCATTCGCTGCACCT
>NW_027755436.1:0-301 GCF_054177405.1 Leptonychotes weddellii | reverse complement strand
AGTCTTAGAGATAGCATGAAGTCCTTGTCACATCTTAGGTACTTGACATTAGGAAGCATCTGGCCCAGGGTCTGTACAGAGTGGACACTGAATTCATAGTTCTTTTTTTTTTTTTTAAAGATTTTATTTATTTATTTGAGACAGAGAGAATGAAAGAGAGAGAGCACATGAGAGGGGGGAGGGTCAGAGGGAGAAGCAGACTCCCTGCCGAGGAGGGAGCCCGATGCGGGACTCGATCCAGGGACTCCAGGATCATGACCTGAGCCGAAAGCAGTCGCTTAACCAACTGAGCCACCCAGGC
>NW_027755435.1:0-301 GCF_054177405.1 Leptonychotes weddellii | reverse complement strand
CTGAGACCAGACGAAATCCAGGTCTCCTACTCCCTCTCTAGCTCTTTTAAATACTTGTTGGTCTCTTTAAGCTACCAAAGTCTTATTGTTATAAATTTTGGCATTTAAAAATTTATTTTGTCATATATATTCACTTTACCTCTATTTTTCTTTTTTCTTTTCTTTTCTACTTTTTTGACCAGTCTTGCCAGAGATCTTTATATTTTATTTTTATTAGGAAACAAACAAAACATCTTTTAAATTTGTTACTCTTTTGTTGTTGTGTGTGTTCTCCATATCATTGATTTTTGCCCTTGCTGTT
>NW_027755434.1:0-301 GCF_054177405.1 Leptonychotes weddellii | reverse complement strand
ACCCACAACACTGTGAGGTTGTAGATTGTATGATTGGAACCAGCTTTTTCTTCCCTTTTTATCATATCACGAGTAGTACCTCCCCCCACCCCGTGAAGAACAAAGTGTTTACAAACTTGGATAATGAGAAGATGTTCCACTCTGGATCCTTATCGCCTGGCCGGGTGTTGATCTTTGCAGCGTTGGTCTAACCCAGTGGCATTGTGTACAACACAGTGTTCTTAAGGCAGGAGCAACAGACTCACCAGAGGACTGTGTAGAACGTGGCTTCACCATTGCTTCTGGTAAAACTACTGTATAG
>NW_027755433.1:0-4255 GCF_054177405.1 Leptonychotes weddellii | reverse complement strand
GTATAGGTCCCCACTTCCAGGAATGGCAATACCGAAGCTATACTGCATCTGGTTATGGCCAACGTGGGGCAAACCAGGAGACTAACTCTCCATCACGAGTACTGAGCAAAAAAGAGGAAGAACAAGCAGAAGATAGAGCTTCTGGAGGGAGCTGCAGAAAAATTTCTGAAAGATTTTGAAACAACCAACAGTGTTTCTGCTTTTCATTTTCTTAAGCAAATTTACATATCTATAATTTGTACGTAACTGATATCAATGGAAATGATAATGGTCTACAGACAGGACTTTATGTGACTTAGTCACTGTCGAAAACTAACGAAGTGGCTCAAAACACCATGAAGGTCAAGAGAAAAAAAATCAATAAAACAAAAAAACTGGGGTTTTTTTTTTGAAAAATAAATGAAACCAATAACCCACTAGCAAGATTCACAAAAATTAAAAAGACAGAAGACACAAATCATCAATATCAGGAATGAAACAAGATCTCACTAGAGATGCTGTAGTCTTTAAAAGAATAATAAGATAACACTACAAACAACTTTATGCTCATAAATTTAACAACCTCGCAGAAACAGACCAGTTTCTCCAAGGCCATGCACTATCAGAACTCAACCATGATAAAACAGATAATCTGAATACCTTATAACCATTAAAGAAATTAAATTTACAATTAAAAAGAACACCAAAAAAAGATAAATATATGAGAAAAGATTGTTTCACTGGGAAAAAATTGTTTTGATGGATAATTATACTAGACATGTAATGAAGAATTAACACCCAAACTGACAAGATGAAAGATTCAAATGCCTGCTAATAAAGCAAATTATGAGCCCCCAAAGACCAGTTGAATCTTCAGAGGAAACAGTGGAGAGGTCAGGAGAAGAGCTTATGAGGGGTTTGTTTATGGGAAGTTATTTTCTTTAAATCTGGGCAGGCTGTGTATGGTGCTCAGCACCAGGCTGTCCTGGAGTATGGGATTTTGACATCCATTCTACTCTCTACCTCTGTCTGTCCAAGTTCTGAACACTGTTTAGCTTAGATCTCATGCTGAACACAGGAGACAGTGATGGGGCTTGATGGATAGTAAAAAGTTGCTCCATGACCAGTCAAGGTGAAATTGAACAGAACTAGTTGTGAATTTTCCTACAAGAGCAAAAAACAGGTCATACTGATACTGACATGCATTCATTTATTCAGCAAAAATGTACTGAGTGCTTACTATAGGCCAGGCACTATGCTCAGGCCTGAAGTTACACAGATTGATCCCTTTAAACCCAACAGAGCAGAAGAACCGGATCAAAAGCCATCACAGCAGAAACATAGAAATGTGGCATAGCGCAAATCTGAAAGGAATAAGGAATCATTCCTGAGTTAACACACAGTTACAAAAACTGTTTTGCAGTTTTGTGTGTTAGAGAATAAATCTCCCAAGACTCACCTTTGACCAAATCTCTTCTAATCATTTTTTCCTTTTTCTGAACTACCAGTGTTTAGAATCATAAAGTTAATGAAGACTATATCTTTAAAAACTGAATTTTTAAAAATTCCTAGAGAGACAGACCATGAATTTGCTACAATATAAGTACAAGTACCATACTCTTTATAAACTTATTTGATAAGATAAATATATTCAGAAAATAAAAAATGAAAGATAAAAATATTATTTAGGAAGGCATTTTGATATGCCACTTTGGATAAGGTAATTCCATGGTGAGTAGAGAATGACATTGTTTTCAGAGCCAACTTTATTTAGGAATTTACTATAATGTGATCTAGAATGTAGACCGACTATATTTGAAATTTAGTTGTGCAGTTTTGAATAGTTGTGGTCCTCTGTTAAGTGCATATATGTGTGTGTGAGTATGCATTTGTGTCTGTTTAATAGAGAGTGGCACAAAAAATAAACCATTACAAAAGTAGTTATGTGAGGGGCGCCTGGGTGGCTCAGCCGTTAAGCGTCTGCCTTCGGCTCAGGTCATAATCCCAGGGTCCTGGGATCGAGCCCCACATCGGGCTCCCTGCTCGGCAGGAAGCCTGCTTCTCCCTCTCCCACTCCCCCTGCTTGTGTTCCTGCTCTCGCTAACTCTCTCTCTGTCAAATAAATAAATAAAATCTTTAAAAAAAAAAGTAGTTATGTGAAAGGATTTCAATCTAAAATGGAACCATAGGGACCCCTGGGTGGCTCAGCTCAGGTCATGATCCTGGAGTCCCGGGATCGAGTCCTACATTAGGCTCCCTACTCAGCGGAGAGTCTGCTTCTCCCTCTGACCCTCTCCCCTCTCATTCTTTCTCTCTCTCATTCTCTCTCAAATAAATAAATAAAAACTTTAAAAAAATAAAAAATAAAAAAAATAAAATGGAACCATGGGATATGAAATGGAGGCATGGAACTTCAGGAACACATCCAAAACTTAAGAACTGAGAGAATGATTTCCATCAAATGCCTGATTTACAGAAGACCAAGACTTCTCTCCTGACCAGTGAACATCCGCCAAGAATCTCTCCTCATCCTCAAGCCAATAAACAGTGTTTGGACTTTAGCTGCATGTCCTCCTCTTTGCACTCCCTGCCCATAAACACAGCCTGCCCTAAACTCTCAACCCATGTGCCTATAGTCTGCTACCACATTCATTACCCAAATTGCAATTCCTGTGCTATTTCTGAATGGTCATGTGACCTTGCCTCAGTTTATCCCCTTATTTGGGTTGACAGTATATGTTTTTACTAGATGGATTTTAAGTAATTATAGAAAAATGTCTTTAAGCCTCTTCGTTTTTTCACATGATACATTATGTAGCAAGTTATTATACACAAAGTCCAATGTAGTTCTAATTTTCTTAGTTCCTTCTTTCTAACATCTTTAGGTTCTTGGAATTTCCTTCTCTGCTATTTTAGAAATTTTTGAGATTAGATCATTTATCGATTGCAATAACAACATCCAAGAAAGTAATATTCCTCACTGTATTGAACTTTCAATTAAGCCAAGTAGTGTAAGGTTAATCAATATTGTAATTGGGAAAAGATTATATTATTGTTGGCTGCTTTTGGCATATTGCCCATGGGCTATGTGCCAGATTAATAAAAATATCCAGTATTTGGTGTTCCTGATAGTTCAAATCTTTTCTGTCCCTGAACTAGGGTCAGTATGTTCTCTTTGAGGTTTGTAATTCATTTTTCCCCCTAAGTCAAATTTCAAATTGATCTACCTTGACTGTGATTAGTAATTTATAGAATTGACGTTCATCAAGTAGATTGTTTTTGGCATATTCATAAAATATTTATTATATTTTAAAAAAGAGACAGAATCACATTTTGTTTCTGGTAGAAAAAGGCATTTCAATTTGTTATTTTATGATTGAGTCCAACAAACTACAGCTCATGGGCCAAATGTGACTTGCAGCCAGTTTTTGTATTTAACATTTTATTGAAACACAGCCACACCCATTTATTTGCATATTACCTGCGCTGTTCTGGGGGTGGGGCTACAAGGTCAAAGCTTAATAGTTGTGACAAAGCCAACATTTGCTTGCCGTTTGGTCTTTTATGGAAAATGTTTACTGACTCCTGCTATAAGAAAAAATACTTTTGAATTTTAGTTTGTTGCCTAGCAACTTTCATTAATAATAATAAACTAAAAATTACTACATGGCAGGCACTGTTCTGATCACTACATTGTTTAAGTTATTTCAGATTCACAACTTATGTTTCAGAAGTGTAGGTTATTTTAATATTAAAGACGACAGTACTGAAACATATAAAGGTTAATCCACTAGTCTAGGGTTGCACAACTAACAAGTGGCAGTGCAGGGTTTAAAACTCTAAGATTTAGCTTTACTGCCTACACTTTAACCACTATGATTGCCAGATGTGATCTTCGTTAAGATTTGTTTTTTTTTTCTTGAGTTCACTGTCATCCTGATGTTTTAAATTCGGTTATTACATTATACTTTTTAACGTGGAAAACCACACTATGTCAAGAAAGATTTTTTTAAAAGATTTATTTATTTTGAGATAGAAAGAGAGAGAGCAGGGTGAGGAAGGGCAGAGGGAAAGGGAATCTCAAGCAGATTCCCCGCTGAGGGCAGAGCCTGACCCAGGCTTGATCCCACAACCCTGAGATGGTGACCTGAGCAGAAATCAAGAATCGGACACTTAACCAACTGAGCCACCCAGGCGCCCCAAGAATGATTTTTTGAATATTATATTATCATATGTACTAGTAAAGTGAGTCTTTATAAAAAAAAAAAAGATGCTG
>NW_027755432.1:0-301 GCF_054177405.1 Leptonychotes weddellii | reverse complement strand
AAAATGTATTTTTAGTAGGAAAAAACCAAAGCTGAGCTCAGATCTTCCTAATGACCCATTCATTGCTCATCTGTCATTCATGAACGTATCTAGATCTTTTCGAGCCTATTTATATTGTCACCCCGCGTGCCCTGTGGCTAATGAGTTCCTTACGTGTGTCACTGCTGTGCAGAGGACTACTTCCTTCCCTCCCGTGTCCAAGCGTGCCCTTAGATGGGGTCCGTATTTCTGTGTCAGCCAAACATGCAGTAAGTTCCCATGATCGCGGTTCCCTCGAAACTTCTGGAGATCCCAGGCTCTG
>NW_027755431.1:0-301 GCF_054177405.1 Leptonychotes weddellii | reverse complement strand
GTATCTTGAGAGTTTCTTGGGCACAAAGGTTAGAAAGCTGTGTGAGGACAAGATCTGCCAAAGTTTCCTCCAAATTGCCCTTGGACATGTTCCCGGCCAAGCTGTCAGGAGCATAACCCTCTCCACGAAAATATTTCCTCGCCAGAAGCTGCTGGTCTCCAGGGGGATGGATGCTTTGTGTGGTTCCAAGTCAGCAAAGAAGAAGAGGAAGTGCCGGGCAGCGGCTGCCTGTCATTCCAGCCCAACCTGGCGGCTGGGGAGGGGCGACGGGGGTGGTGGTGAGTAGTTGCACGAAGACTAC
>NW_027755430.1:0-301 GCF_054177405.1 Leptonychotes weddellii | reverse complement strand
AGCTGAGACGCCCTCGTGAGGACCCACACCACTGTGCTGCTCACCGAGCGGCCGTCCGCCCCGTCTGGCCCCGGGGACTGAGGGAAGACACGGCCCCACCCAAATGTCTGCAGCACCTTCGCAAAGCGATGAGAGGAGCAAGCCCGCCAAGTGTGCCCCTCACGCCACACAATGTGCTCCCAGGGCTCAAGATCAAATCCTCAACAAGGAACAATCTGGTCGCGTTTTGGGGAAAGCTATGCAGCAATAAAAATGCTGACGACGCAAACCGAAAAAAGTGAAAACAATCACAGCGAAGCTG
>NW_027755429.1:0-301 GCF_054177405.1 Leptonychotes weddellii | reverse complement strand
GGCGCCTGGGTGGCTCAGTCGTTAAGCGTCTGCCTTCGGCTCAGGTCATGATCCCAGGGTCCTGGGATCGAGCCCCACATCGGGCTCCCTGCTCGGCGGGAAGCCTGCTTCTCCCTCTCCCACTCCCCCTGCTTGTGTTCCCTCTCTCGCTGTGTCTCTCTCTGTCAAATAAATAAATAAAATCTTTAAAAAAAAAAAATTAAAAAAAAAAAAAAAAAACTCTAAAAACATGCATACTACTGGATGGGTCCAAGTATTGAAATTCTTGGCCTTAAAGGAATCATTATAGATGTGCTCAAAG
>NW_027755428.1:0-301 GCF_054177405.1 Leptonychotes weddellii | reverse complement strand
CTGTCTGGAAACCCTTCTGTTTGTATTCATTATTCAGGGCCGAACCAGCCCCGGTGCAGTGATAAAGGGACCGTAGAGGCCAAGTGCAGAAAGGACATCCTTACAAAGTTTAAATGTAGCAGGTTTGCAAGAAAACCTAATTGGGTTGTCTCTCGATCCTCCGGCTTACTTTTTGGTAGAGGTTGAACCACCAACACCACGTTGGAGATCTGCATTGATTTTTTTTTTTTTCCCTTTATAATATATTATAGTTATATTTTTTTTTATTTTTTTTATTCTTATGTTAATCCCCATACATTAC
>NW_027755427.1:0-301 GCF_054177405.1 Leptonychotes weddellii | reverse complement strand
CCGCATCGGGCTCCCTGCTCAGCAGGGAGTCTGCTTCTCCCTCTGACTCTCCCCCCTCTCATGTGCTCTCTCTCTCTCAGATAAATAAATTAAATCTTAAAAAAAAATAAAAAAATAAATCTTTTTAAAAAATTGCAATCATTCTAGTGAGTATGAGTTGGTATCTCACTATGGTTTTAATTTGCATTCCCTTCATGACAAATGGTATTAAATACCTTTTCACATGCTTGTTAGCCATTTGTATATCTTCTTTGGAGAAATGTCTGTTCCATTCTTTTGCCAATTCTTAAATTGGCTTGTA
>NW_027755426.1:0-301 GCF_054177405.1 Leptonychotes weddellii | reverse complement strand
TCTTACAGGAAGAGACACTAGAGAGCTGTCCCAACACATTAAACCAAAGAAGGCCATGCCTAGGCCCTGGTAAGGCTGCCCATTTCAGGAAGAGCATTTTCCCCAGAAACCGAATTGGCCAGAACCTTGATCTGACACTTCTAGGCTCCAGAAAGTAGAAAACTTAAGCCACCCAGTCTTAAGCAGTTCTTATTATAGCATCCTGTAGCAGACCGATATGTGAGGGCAGGTTGAACTTGCTGAGCCTCCATTTCCTCAGAATAAGATGAATTATTTCATGGAAGCTCAGTAGGGCTTCAAC
>NW_027755425.1:0-301 GCF_054177405.1 Leptonychotes weddellii | reverse complement strand
TAAGTTAGGCTTTATTATTTTAACCTGCGGCTGCCTCTTCACGGTGTGAACTGTTTGAGTTTGGACTCTCCACAAGCAGATCCTCAGGCAGGGACTTAGCTATGAGTTGTTGATTTGGGAGGTGATCCTGGGAGGCACCGTGAGGAAGCAGGGAGGAAAACCCAAGGAAGTCTGAATGAGAGGGTTACACGACAGGTGATTGGGGAACCCTCTCAGAGGCTGTGAACACACCCAGAGCTGTCCCACCAAGGACGCAAGGACACCGGGTATTTATCCAGCAATTCCCATCCTTCATGGGTGG
>NW_027755424.1:0-301 GCF_054177405.1 Leptonychotes weddellii | reverse complement strand
CAAATGAGTTATTAATGCAGGGCAGATCAATATCTCAATAAACTGACGTTGTGGCTAGAGAGAAGGAAGAGGCAGAGGCTATTTGTGAGAAACAAGTGGAATTGGCCAGTCAAGCTCTCCATAAGCGACAATTCCCACTCTTAATGTTGTTACCACTTTAGGGCAAAAATAAGAGAGTTGCTCTTTATTGGATTTATGACGGCTCAAATTGGCCTTTTAGAGGGGTAACTCTTCAGATTGCTACGTACTGGTCACAAATCCAGTGCAAATCAGCTGTTTGTGGATTTTGAGTCAGGTTCTT
>NW_027755423.1:0-301 GCF_054177405.1 Leptonychotes weddellii | reverse complement strand
TAGTGACCTCGGCCAGGAGCTTCATGTCTGCGAACCTCCATTTCCTCTTCTGTAAAATGAGGATAATAATTCCCCCCAGGGTTGTTGGGGTATTAAATGAGCCAGTCATACAGGGCCCATAGCCTGGAGCATGGTGACTGCTCTGCGCATGCCAGCTGGTAGTACCGACGGCTGAGCGAAGCTGTGGGGAAAGCTGGTGTCGGGGCTGCGGGAGCGGCGGGGGCAGGCCTGGAAAGGCGGCTCCAGGAGGGAGGACCGCACATGCAGAGGCCTGCACGCCGCTGGGGCTGGGGGGTCAGCG
>NW_027755422.1:0-4256 GCF_054177405.1 Leptonychotes weddellii | reverse complement strand
ATCATATGGTTTCACTTATTTATGGAACATAAGGAACAGCATGGAAGACATTAGGAGAAGGAAGGGAAAAATGAAGGGAGGGAAATCGGAGGGAGAGATGAACCATGAGAGACTATGGACTCTGAGAAACAAACAGGGTTTTAGAGAGGAGGCGGGTGGAGGGATGGGTTAGCCCGGTGATGATTATTAAGGAGGGCATGTATTGCATGGAGCACTGGGTGTTATATGAAAACAATGGATCATGGATCACTACATCATAAACTAATGATGTATTGTATGGTGACTAACATAACATAATAAAATTAAAAAAAAAAAAAGACTTAAAATGCTGCCACATTCCTTCAAAGTAGAGGTCAGATAAGAGTTGTTACTCAGGTCAGTCTCACATAGTCCAGTGGTTCCAGAGACATAGCTTCACCTTATAAAGTATTTCCTGAGTCCAGGAATGCATACTGAGGATGGATAGACCTGAACCTAGAATAACTCAATTGGTTCCTTAGCCTAGGGTGTAAAGGCATGGAGAGGAACAATTTCAAGGGCTTGGAATTATTCCTTCCAGTATACTGATTCTAAGTAATACTGAATTCTGGGATGACACTACAGAGAAATAGTACCAAAGACTCAAAATCACTAGCACTGCATCTCATTTATGGTCTTTAAACAAGATGCATCATGGCAGATGTTGATAAAGGTTAGTTCTCCATGTGATCCCCAACTGCAGCCGCTTTGCTAGATGTGGCATCTTTGATAAAACCAATATGACATGCACTTGATATGCTCTAGGAGCATGGCAGGAAGGTTCTCAATCCCCATGAGATGATTTGAAGGAGTTTACGTTTGTGTGGGGAGGTCAACAGTATAGCTTCAAAGCCTAAAAGTCCGTTAACTTTCCTACTCTTTGGCTATATAGGCATTAGGATCCTGATCACCCTGACCTACCACAAGATATCATATTAGTCCTTTATGTTGAGGCCATGCAAATCAGACCTGGTGACAGGAGTAGCAAGTTCCCTGGCTGCCCTAGAGAGACATGCCAGGTGTCAAGAGATACCCTACCAAGTTCAAGTGTTCCCATATGTGAGGATTTTAAGATTCCAGTCATCTGATATATACCAGGACATCGGAGATAAAGGACACAGCATCAGACCTTGCACACCCTACTGCCAGAGAAAGTGACAAAATTTGCTGGGCTTTTAGATGGAAGCAACATATGACACTTGGGAACATTGTTCCAATATATTTGTCAGGTTATGCTGAAGGTGCAAGTTTCAATAAGAAAAAACAAAACAAGTTTCAAATGGGCCTAGAGATAGACAGCTCTGTAAGGAAATTGAGGCTACTGTGCCAGCTGTTCTGTCACTTGGTCTATAGAACCTAACCAGTTCCAATAAGGGATAGCTTTAGTACAAACAGCAATAGGGAATATCTAACAAGCCACAGCTTGAAAGCCTTAAGGTTTCTGAAACAGTCATGTTAATTGCAGCATGGAACTATTTAGTCATAGAACAGCTCCTGACACACTGCTGGGCCCTTGAAGACTAAGGCGTCTACCTTTGTGACTTCTAAGTGACTGGGTACTGGCCATAATGAGCTAATACAGACAGACGCACCAAATCACAAGGTTGGGTAGGCAAAGTAGGAAGTATTTTAAAATGGACATAGTACATTCAGGTGGAATGTGAAGTCTTGAGGGCACAAATTATATAAGCCTGTGGTCCAGACCCAGTATCACTTACCTCTTTCCCCAAGTTCACACCTATTGCCTCGTGGGGAGTAGTTTCTTACAGTCAACCAACAGGAGGAAAAAGAAAAACAAAAACATGACTCCAGTGCAAAGCTCAGTGAAGGTGCTAGCAGAATGTCTACGGTTGTATTATAGGTATACTATGGCATAGTCTGAAAGAACACTGATAAGGGGAAAGCCTCTTAGTGGACTGAGATTCAGAGAATATAGACACACATCATTTTATTCACTTTGTTTTACTGTGCTTCGTAGTTTAAAAAAAAAAAAAAACTGAAGTTTTATGGTAACCCTGCCTCAACCAAGTCTGTTGGTGCCATTCCCCTTCCCCCAAATATTACTACTCCATTACTGTCACATTTTGTAGTTCTTATAAATAATGAAGTTTGAAATATTACATCTGTTACAGTGATCTGTGATTGATAATCTTTGATGTTATCATTGTAATTGTTTTGTAGTGGCATGAACCATGTCCATGAAACTGCAAACTGTTCTGACGGCTCCAACTGGCCTCTCAGGTCTCTCCCTCTTATTCCCAGAGATACGGTATTAGATTAGGCCAGTTAATAACCCTACAATGGCCTCTAACTATTGAAGTGAAAGGGCACATGTCTCTCAGTAAGTCAAAACTACACAATATTAAGCTTAGAAGCTACAACAGGCCAAAAGTTAGGCCTCTTGCATCAGTTAGCAAAGTGAAAGTTCTTGAAGGAAATTAAGAGTACAACTCCAGTGAACACACAAATAACTGAAACAGCCTTATTGGTGATATGGAGAAAGTTTCAGAGGTCTGGATAGAGATCAAATCAACCACAACATTCCCTTAAGATCACAGTTTAATCCAGAATAAGGCCCTAACTCTTCAATTCTGTGAAGGCTGAAAGGTGAGGGAGGTGGCTTTAGAAGTGAAGCTAGAAGTTGGCTCATAAGGCTTTAGAAACCATGTAAGATGATACAGCAAGTGCTGATGTAGAAGCTGCAGCAAGTTATCAAGATCTAGCTAGGATAATTAAGGAAGTGGCTACACTAAATAGACATTACTAAGAGGAGAGAGAAGAACCATATGGTCCTCTCAATTGATGTAGAAAAAGCATTTGACAAAATACAGCATCATTTCCTGATTAAAACTCTGAAGAGTATGGGGATAGAGGGAACATTCCTCATGTTCATAAAATCCATCTATGAAAAACCTAAAGCGAATATTCTCAATGGGGAAAAGCTGAGAGCCTTTCCCTTAAGATCAGGAACATGACAAGGATGCCCACTCTTGCCACTATTGTTCAACATAGTACTAGAAGTCCTAGCAACAGCAATCAGACAACAAAAAGAAAAGGTATGCAAATTGGCAAAGAAGAAGTCAAACTCTTTTTGCAGATGACATGATACTTTATGTGGAAAATCCAAAATACTCCACCCCTAAGTTACTAGAACTCATACAATTCTGTAATGTGGCAGGATACAAAAAAAAAAAAAAAATCAATTCACAGAAATCAGTTGCTTTCCTATACACTAACAATGTAACTGTAGAAAGAGAAATTAGAGAACTGATTCCATTTACAATAGCACCAAAAACCATAAGATACCTCAGAATAAACCTAACCAAAGAGGTAAAGGATTTATACTCTAGGAACTACAGAACACTCATGAAAGAAATTGAAGAAGACACAAAAAGATGGAAAAATATTCCATGCTCATGGATCAGAAGAACGAAATTGTTAAAATGTCTATGCTACCCAGAGCAATCTACACTTTCAACAACATCCCGATCAAAATACCAATGGCATTTTTCAAAGTGCTGGAACAAACAATCCTAAAATTTGTATGGAATCAGAAAAGACCCTGAATCGCCAAGGAAATGTTGAAAAAAAAACAAAGCTGAGGGCATCACATTGCCTGATTTCAAGCTATATTACAAAGCAGTGATCACCAAGACAACATGGTACTGGCACAAAAACAGACACATAGAACAATGGAACACATAGAACAATAGAGAGCCCAAATACAGACCCTCAACTCTATGGTCAAAAAATCTTTGACAAAGCTGGAAAAAATATGCAATGGAAAAAAGGCAGTCTCTTCAATAAATGGTGCTGGGATAATTGGACAGCTATACACAGAAGAATGAAACTTGAACATTCTCTAATACCATACACAAAGATAAACTCAAAGTGGATGAAAGACCTCAATGTGAGACAGGAATCCATCAAAATCCTAAGGAGAACATAGGCAGTAGCCTCTTCGACACAGGCCACAGCAACTTCTTTCAAGACATGTCTCCAAAGGCAAGGGAAACAAAAGCAAAAATGGACTTTTGGGACTTCATCAAGATAAAAAGCTTCTGCACAGCAAAGGAAACAGTAAAAAAAACAAAGATGCAACCCACGGAATGGGAGAAGATATTTGCAAATGACATTACAGACAAAGGGCTGGTATCCAAGATCTATAAAGAACTTCTCAAACTCAACATCCAAAAAACAAATAAGCAAGTCAAAAAGTGGGCAGAAGACATGAATAG
>NW_027755421.1:0-301 GCF_054177405.1 Leptonychotes weddellii | reverse complement strand
ATTTTCTACATGCAATGCTTTCCTTTCACGCTTACATTTGGTTGCCTACACTTGCTTTATGTTTTTTTGTTGTTGTTGTTATAATTAGAAAATATAAATAAGTATATAGTATAGTTCCAGATGTTTCCAATAGATGTCATCTGTCATTATTATAACAGTATTTTAAAAGAACATTCTTGCACAAAACATTTTCTGCATCTCTGATTTTTTTGCTTTTGATAAATTTCTTAAAATTGGAATTTTGGTACATGAAGTTTCCCTAGAAATATAGCCATGCTCCTAGAAGAAGTATATGTTCACA
>NW_027755420.1:0-301 GCF_054177405.1 Leptonychotes weddellii | reverse complement strand
CTCCCTGCACCTACTCTCTCTACCTTTGTCTCTATCTCTGTGTGTCTCTCTCTCAAATAAATAAATAAAATCTTTAAAAAAAAAGAACCAGTTACTACTATAATAATATTTAATTGTTGCTAATGATATTTTATTAAATTTATTAAATATTGGAAAATTTATAGCCTTGGCATGTCTACATTTCTGAGTAAGTTCTGACCCAATCTGATATTTCAGTACCCAGGCCTGAGTGTAGAGTTGAGATATATAGTGGCTTCGTGGAATTTAATAGTAAGAATTTCACAATTATGAGATGTAATGA
>NW_027755419.1:0-301 GCF_054177405.1 Leptonychotes weddellii | reverse complement strand
TCCATACTGTTTTCTACAGTGGTTGTACCAATATGCATTCCCACCAACAATGCAAAAGGATTCCTCTTTCTCCACACCTTCATAAACACTTACTTCTTGTGTTTTTTATTTTAGCCATTCTGACAGGAGTGAGGTGATATCTCATTATAGTTTTGATTTGGATGTTCTTTTTTTTTTTAATTATGTTGTGTTAATCACACGTAGTGTTCCATGATTCATTGTTTGCATATAACACCCAGTGTTCCATGCAGTACGTGCCTTCTTTAATACCCATCACCAGGCTAACCCATCCCCCCACCCC
>NW_027755418.1:0-301 GCF_054177405.1 Leptonychotes weddellii | reverse complement strand
ATTTCGTCATGATGAGCCTTAATCTCCTCATCTGTAAAATGGACGTAACAGTCCCTATTCAACTTCATATATAATGAGGTATAGATAAGAATTAAGCATGATAGGGCGCCTGGGTGGCTCAGTTGGTTAAGCGACTGCCTTCGGCTCAGGTCATGATCCTGGAGTCCCGGGATCGAGTCCCGCATCGGGCTCCCTGCTCAGCGGGGAGTCTGCTTCTCCCTCTGACCCTCCTCCCTCTCATGCTCTCTGTCTTTCATTCTCTCTCTCTCAAATAAATAAATAAAATCTTTAAAAAAAAAAA
>NW_027755417.1:0-301 GCF_054177405.1 Leptonychotes weddellii | reverse complement strand
GTTGCGGTCAGGCAGAGCTCAAACCCTGATGCTGCACTGTTGTAACCAGTGACAAGTCTCCTGGTCATTTCCTCCGTGAGACATCCCCCACGCCCTGACTACTCCAGCCCGCTTCTGGGAACCCCCATTCCTCTTTCTGACCCCGTTGTTTACTTTTCCCTTCACTTACATAGTATATAGTATGTTTACCTACATACTATTCTGTCATTTAAATGTTTTTGTCATGTTCTCAGTGCACTGTGCTTTACATCATCCACCCTGATGTATAATCACTTGTTGCATTGCATGACTTCACTGGGCA
>NW_027755416.1:0-301 GCF_054177405.1 Leptonychotes weddellii | reverse complement strand
AGAAAAGAAAGAAAGAAAGAAAGAAAGAAAGAAAGAAAGAAAGAAAGAAAGAAAGAAAGAAAGAAAAAAATAGTGTTGAAAGACAAAAAAAAAAAAGAAGACGGGAGTGTCCGACTCTACTAAGGCCCTGTTCTGCATGAGAAGGAGAATTAGATGTGATGTCCCCTGGCCTACCTTTTTCGTCTGTTTCTGGGTGAGATTGAAATGAGATTATAGCTGTAAAAAACTCTTTGTAAATTGTAAAGCCACACATAGAATGTAAGACATAGAACAGACACTCAAAGTTTCAGTAATTCATTAA
>NW_027755415.1:0-301 GCF_054177405.1 Leptonychotes weddellii | reverse complement strand
CCTGCTTCTCCCTCTCCTGCTCCCCCTGCTGGTGTTCCCCTCTCTCGCTGTGTCTCTCTCTGTCAAATAAATAAATAAAAATCTTTAAGAAAAAAAAAAAACTGGGCGCCTGGGTGGCTCAGTTGGTTAAGCGACTGCCTTCGGCTCAGGTCATGATCCTGGAGTCCCTGGATCGAGTCCCGCATCGGGCTCCCTGCTCAGCAGGGAGTCTGCTTCTCCCTCTGACCCTCCTCCCTCTCATGCTCTCTGTCTCTCATTCTCTCTCTCTCAAATAAATAAATAAAATCTTAAAAAAAAAAAA
>NW_027755414.1:0-301 GCF_054177405.1 Leptonychotes weddellii | reverse complement strand
GGAGCCTCGCAGGGCTACAGCTATCTAGATCTGCTCAGACTCAGTGGGACAACACAGGCAAAAAGAACTGACGGGTGAAAAGAAGCTCCAGCCCTTGCCAACGGGGTGGGGTGCTTTCTGCCATCTTCCGGAACGCATTGTGTGGCTCCCTTCAGAATTAAGGAGGGGTGGGGCACCTGGCTGGCTCAGTCAGTGGAGCGTGCTGTTCTTGATCTCGGGTTGTGAGTTAGGGCCCCACACTGGGTGTAGAGATCACATAAAAATAAAGTCTTCCAAAAAAAAAAAAAAATTAAGGAGGGGA
>NW_027755413.1:0-301 GCF_054177405.1 Leptonychotes weddellii | reverse complement strand
TAACTCTATCTTTAATGGGAAACGGATGAGTCTGAATTCACATTACACATCCCTCCTTGTCATTACCAAGACATGCTGATGATGCATAAAATTTCTTTGTAGCAATGTTGTTGTTTTCCCAAGAGGATTATTTAAGATTGGATAGGTAAGTCTACTGAAAAATTTAACTTGATATAAAGTAATTTTTAGAACTCTAAGTCTAGCTCAGCATTGGCAGACTAGTCTATAATAAAAGAATGAAGAGAACACAAATTACATTACTATATTAACAAATTATTTTTTCCAGGAAAATGAAATGCTT
>NW_027755412.1:0-301 GCF_054177405.1 Leptonychotes weddellii | reverse complement strand
ACTATCGTAAGATATTAAGAAGAAAAAGCTCTCATAACCTTCACATCAAAAGCTTCGAGGACAATAGGTGGTAAATCCTAAGGCAAGGGACAACAGCAGTGGGCATCGGTGGGAGGACCTTCAGGAGCAATCAAGTGTCGATGAGCACACGTTACACAGAAAGCAACAGTCAAGCCCTGTTCACTTACTGCAGAGAATGGAGGCAAGAGGCCCAGAGAAGAGTGCTGATCCTCAGTGTTCCATTGCTCTCTGTGGAACAGCACCTGGTGGGAGCAGTTTGCAGGTAGCGTAGACGAGGATC
>NW_027755411.1:0-4256 GCF_054177405.1 Leptonychotes weddellii | reverse complement strand
AGCAGGGGGTCTGCTTCTCCCTCTGACTCTCTTCCCTCTCGTGCTCTCTGTCTCTCATTCTCTCTTTCAAATAAATAAATAAAATCTTTTAAAAATAAAATAGGGGCGCCTGGGTGGCTCAGTTGGTTAGGCGACTGCCTTCGGCTCAGGTCATGATCCTGGAGTCCCTGGATCGAATCCCGCATCGGGCTCCCTGCTCAGCGGGGAGTCTGCTTCTCCTTCTGACCCTCCCCCCTCTCATGTACTCTCTCTCTCTCATTCTCGCTCTCTCAAATAAATAAATAAATCTTTAAAAAAATAAAAATAAAAATAAAAATAAAATAAATAAATTTTTAAAAAAAGCAAGACCCATTGATATGCTGTCTGCAAGAGACTCATTTTAGACCCAAAGATACCTCCAGATTGAAAATGAGGGGTGGAAAACCATTTATCATGCTAATGGCATCAAAAGAAAGGTGGGGTGGCAATCTTTATATCAGACAAATTAGATTTTAAACCAAAGATATAATAAGAGATGAGGAAGGACACTATATCATAATTAAAGGGTCTATCCAACAAGAAGATCTAACATTTGTAAATATTTATGCCCCTAACATAGGAGCAGCCAATTATATAGACCAATTAATAACAAAATTAAAGAAACACATTGATAATAATACAATAATAATAGGGGACTTTAACACCCCACTCACTGCAACAGACAGATCATCTAAGCAGAAGATCAACAAGGAAACAAGGGCTTTGAATGACACACTGGACCAGATGGACTTCAGAGATCTATTCAGAGCATTCCATCCCAAAGCAACAGAATACACATTCTCCTCTAGTGCCCATGGAACATTCTCCAGAATAGATCACCTACTGGTCACAAATTAGATCTCAACTAGTACCAAAAGATTGGGATCATTCCCTGAATATTTTCAGACCACAGTGCTTTGAAACTTTAACTCAATCACAAAAGTAAATTTGGGAAGAACAAAAATACATGGATGTTAAAGAGCATCCTACTAGAGAATGAATGGGTCAACCAGAAAATTAAAGAAGAATTTTAAAAATTCATGGAAACAAATGAAAATGAAAAGACAACTGTTCAAAACCTGTGGGATACAGCAAAGGTGGTCCTAAGAGGGAAGTATATAGCAATACAAGCCTTTCTCAAGAAACAAGAACGGTCTCAAATATACAACCTAACCTTACACCTGAAGGAGCTGGAGAAAGAACAGCAAATAAAGCCTACACCCAGCAGGAGAAGAGAAATAATAAAGATTAGAGCAGAAATCAATGGAATAGAAACCAAAAGAATAGTAGAACAGATCAACAAAACTAGGAGCTGGTTCTTTGAAAGAATTAATAAGATTGATAAACCCCTGGCCAGACTTAACAAGAAGAAAAGAGAATGGACCCAAATAAATAAAATCATAAATGAAAGAGGAGCAATCACAACCAATACTGAAGAAATACAATTATATGAACATATTATGAGCAACTATATGCTAACAAATTAAGCAATCTGGAAGAAATGGATGCATTCCTAGAGACGTATAAACTACCAAAACTGAAACAGAAAGAAATAGATAACCTGAACAGACCCATAACCAGCAAGGAAATTGAAGCAGTAATCAAAAATCTCCAAACAAACAAAAGCCCAGGGCCAGATGGCTTCCCAGGGGAATTCTACCAAACATTTCAAGAAGAATTAATACCTATTCTTCTGAAACTGGTCCAAAAAATAGAAATGGAAGGAAAACTTCCAAACTCTTTCTATGAGGCCAGCATTACTTTGGTCCCAAAACCAGAAAAAGACCCCACCAAAAAGGAGAATGACAGACAAATATCCATGATGAACATGGATGCAAAAATTCTCACCAAAATATTAGCCAATAAGATCCAATAGTACATTAAAAGGATTATTCACCACGATCAAGTGGGATTTATTTCTGGGCTGCAAGGGTGGTTTGTCATTGGCAGTCAATCAATGTGATACACTACATCAATGAAAAAAAAGGACAAGAACCATATGATCCTCTCAATAGATGCAGAAAAAGCATTTGACAAAGTACAGCATCCTTTCTTCATTAAAACTCTCCACAGTGTAGGAATAGAAGGAACATACCTCAATATCATTAAAGCCATATATGAAAAGCCCGCAGCAAATATTCTCAATGGGGAAAACTGAGAGCTTTCCCCCTAATGTCAGGAACATGGCAGGGATGTGCACTATCACCACTGTTGTTCAACATAGTACTAGAAGTCCTAGCCTCAGCAATCGGACAACAAAAAGAAATAAAAGGCATCCAAATCAGCAAAGAAGAGGTCAAACTCTCACTCTTTGCAGATGACATGATAATTTATCTGGAAAACCCCAAAGACTCCACCCCAAAATTGCTAGAACTCATACAGGAATTCAGCAAAGTGGCAGGTTATAAACTCAATGCACAGAAATCAGTTGCATTTCTATACACTAACAATGAGACAGAAGAAAGAGAAATTAAGGATTTGACCCCATTTACAATTGCACCAAAAACCATGAAATACCTAGAAATAAACCTAACCAAAGAGGCAAAGGATCTGTACTCTAAAAACTATAGAAAACTCATGAAAGAAATTGAGAAAGACACAAAGAAATGGAAAAATGTTCCATGCTCATGGACTGGAAGAACAAATATTGTTAAAATATCTGTGCTACCTAGAGCAATCTACACATTCAGTGCAATCCCTATCAAAATACTGTCAACTTTTTTCAAAGAAATGGAACAAATAATCCTAAAATTTGTATGGAACCAGAAAAGACCCCGAATAGCCAGAGGAATGTTGAAAAAGAAAAGCAAAGCTGGTGACATCACAATTCTGGACTTCAAGCTCTATTACAAAGCTGTCATCATCAAGACAGTATGGTACTGGCACAAAAACAGACACATAGATCAATGGAACAGAATGGAGAGCCCAGAAATGGACCCTCAACTCTATGGTCAACTCATCTTTGACAAAGCAGGAAAGAATATCCAATGGAAAAAGACAGTGTCTTCAACAAATGGTGTTGGGAAAACTGGACAGCCACATGCAGAAAAATGAAACTGGACCATTTCCTCCCACCATGCACAAAAATAGATTAAAAATGGATGAAAGACCTAAGTGTGAGACAGGAATCCATCAAAATCCTCGAGGGAACACAGGCAGCAACCTCTGTGACCTCGGCTGATGCAACTTCTTGCTAGACACGTCTCCAAAGGCAAGGGAAACAAAGGCAAAAATGAACTATCGGGACTTCATCAAGATAAAAAGCTTTTGCAACAGCAAAAAAACAGTCAACAAAAACAAAAGACAACCAACAGAATGGGAGAAGATATTTGCAAATGCCTTATCAGATAATGGGCTAGTATCCAAAATCTATAAAGAACTTATCAAACTCAACACCCAAAGAACAAAGAATCCAATCAAGAAATGGGCAGAAGACATGAGCAGACATTTCTCCAAAGAAGACATATAAATGGCCAAGAGACATGAAAAAATGCTCAATATCACTCAGCATCAGGGAAATACAAATCAAAACCTCAATGAGATACCACCTCACACCAGTCAGAATGGCTAAATTTAACAATACAAGAAACAACAAATGTTGGTGAGGATGCAGAGAAAGGGGAACCCTCTTACACTGTTGGTGAGAATGCAAATTGGTGCAGCCACTCTGGAAAACAGTATGGAGTTTCCTCAAAAAGTTGAAAATAGAGCTACCCTATGACCCAGCAATTGCACTACTGGGTATTTACCAAAAAGATACAAATGTAGTGATCCAAAGGGGCACCTGCACCCCAATGTTTATAGCAGCAATGTCCACAATAGCCAAACTATGGAAGGAGCCCAGATGTCCATCAACAGATGAATGGATAAAGAAGATGTGATATATATATATATAAGATGTGTGTGTATATATATATATATATATATATACACACACAATGGAATGCTACTCAGCCATCAAAAAAATTAAAATCTTGCCATTTGCAATGACATGGATAGAACTAGAGGGTATTATGCTAAGTGAGATAAGTCAATCAGAGAAAGACAATTATAGTATGATCTCACTGATATGTGGAATTTAAGAAACAAAACAGAGGATCATATAGGAAGAGAGGAAAAAATAAAATAAGACGAAACCAGAGAGGGAGACATACCATAAGAGACTCTTTTTTTTTTTTTTTTAAAGATTTTATTATTTGACACAGAGAGAGGGAACACAAGCGGGGGGAGCGGGAGAG
>NW_027755410.1:0-301 GCF_054177405.1 Leptonychotes weddellii | reverse complement strand
GGTGTTTTCATTGCATCAGGCTCCTTCCACCACAAAGGCTCATGAATCTAGCTGCTGAACAAGAAACAGAGTATGATAAAGGGAAAAAATTATTTTTCTGTATAGGGACTTCATAAATGAGTGGTGAGCTTATCTTACAGAAAGAAAATGTACTGCACTGTGCAGGGCCAGTAAAGGTTATTTTTTATAGGTTAAAAAAACCCCATAAAATTAGAAAACCAGGGGTGCTTAGGTGGCTGAGGCGGTTAAGCGTCTGCCTTCGGCTCAGGTCATGATCTCAGGGTCCTGGGATTGAGCCCCA
>NW_027755409.1:0-301 GCF_054177405.1 Leptonychotes weddellii | reverse complement strand
GCTCACTGATGTTCGAGGAGAACGAGGGTCACGGATGCTGCAGCCCCTCCCGGCCTGTTCCCGGCCTGGCCGCGGGGGGTCCAGGGCCTCTGGCCCAGGAGAGGGGCAGTGTAGGCCCTGGCAGTGGGCTGTCTTGCTGGTCGTGGCCAGGAGGCGCCGTGTGCTGGAAATCCACCCACAGTGCGTGGCCTCCAGGGAAAGCCCCTCGGAGGAGCCAGCCCACCCCGCCCAGCCCCGGCTCTGCCAGCGGGGCCCGAGCTGTGCCGCCCCCCGCACCTGCTGGGCTCCTGGGGACGGACAC
>NW_027755408.1:0-301 GCF_054177405.1 Leptonychotes weddellii | reverse complement strand
CTAGAATCATGATTTTACAGCTGGGAGAGATGTCATATATAATTTAATGCAAGTCCCTTGTTTTCTGGATGATGGAACTAAGCGTTAAAAGATGACATGACTTGTGCAATGTCGTAGGTTTATCCCTCAACAAGACTCCAGATATTCTGGGCCTCTGTCGGTGTTCCTTTCAGGTAATGTGTACTCTCTCTCTCTCTCTTTTTTCCTTTAACAGATCCTGCCTCAGGTTTACTTTACAAATAACCCGGGAGGACACCGGCCCCATGTGACAGAAGCCCAGGGGTCACTCCAGTCCTTCTGT
>NW_027755407.1:0-301 GCF_054177405.1 Leptonychotes weddellii | reverse complement strand
TGGGAAATTGTATTTTCTATTTGAATGTCACACACCTAATACAGGGGCATCACTTTTTGGAGTATTTTATACGTTGTGGCAATGTGGCTGAATGATTAAAGACATAGAAAGAAACTAGATTCAGACTGGCAAGGTTCAAACGCAGCTTGTTGACTTTCTAGCTCTGTAACCTTGGGCAAACTTCTTTTTCTTTTTTTTTCAAGATTTATTTATTTTTTTATCTTTCTATATAGCTCAGTTTCCTCCTCTGTAAAATAAATTGGTAGGAATCATACCATTATTGCAATTGTTAAAAAAAAAA
>NW_027755406.1:0-301 GCF_054177405.1 Leptonychotes weddellii | reverse complement strand
AACGGCGGCGGGAGGGAGCCTGGACGTGGGGATCCTACACCGCCGGTGGGCGACAGCCTCGCACGCTGCAGACGGGCACAGACTCGCAGACCGGTAGCGTCGGGGAAAGAACTTTAGGGCAGCCCCCGAGGTGGAAAACCAGACCGGCGGGGTCGCGCGCACTCGAACCGCAGCATCACCCCCTGCACCCCCCCCCCCCCGACAGAAACCGGGGCGACGGTCCTGCGCACGCGAACTGCAGCCTCCGAGACAGAAACCCGGTGCGCCGGGGTCCGCCGGTGAACTGCAACCCCCGGGGGTG
>NW_027755405.1:0-301 GCF_054177405.1 Leptonychotes weddellii | reverse complement strand
GGATGCAAGGAACCATCGTGGTCAGTCATTTCCCAGGGGATCCGGGCAGAGGGCAAGGAGCATCCGACGGGGAGACAGAACTCTCAGTTTCCCACTCAAAGCTGTGCCTCAGGCTGGGTGTGTCACTGGGGAAAGCACTGAGCCCTTTGGGTCACTTTTTTAAAAAAGATTTATTTATTTATTTGAGAGAGAGAGAGAGAGCACGAGCTGGAGGGGCAGAGGGAGAGGGAGACAGAATCTCCAGAAGACTCTGAACTGAGTGCAGAGCCCGATGCAGGGCTCGATCTCACGACACTGAGAT
>NW_027755404.1:0-301 GCF_054177405.1 Leptonychotes weddellii | reverse complement strand
TTGTGTTCCCTCTCTCGCTGTGTCTCTCTCTGTAAAATAAATAAAAATAAAATCTTTAAAAAAAAAAAAAGTTTTCCATGGCTTTCCTTTTTCTTAATTTTTAATGCCAGGATGAACAGACATTTCAGTATAAAACAGAGGAGGTCAGTATCACTAAGTAGCAGGGAAACCATCAAAAAGTTACTTACACCAGATGGAGGTGTTTCCCTCCAGTGGGCCCAGAGGAGTAGAGATGGAGGCACAGGTTAGAGCTAAAGATGGAGAAGAGCTGACTTTCATGAATAAATAAATAAAACATTTA
>NW_027755403.1:0-301 GCF_054177405.1 Leptonychotes weddellii | reverse complement strand
CCCTAATGGTATATATATAGTCCTGGGGAAATTAGAGCACCTGCCACCAATAAAACCTACTAGCTGACTGAAGAAAAAAGCATATTACATCAAATTAAAGACGATAATCTGATGCCTCTATAAAAATGTCAGGCATGAAGAACAGCATCTTTACTGTATTAACACTAGATGCCTAATATTTAGCCTAGCATGATGCAGGGTGACTGTGCTTGGGGAAATGTTGGCAAAAATGGACATAATAATGATAGATATCCTTGAGTGGCAAGAACAACAAGAAAGAATTAAAAATGTCTAGGATACT
>NW_027755402.1:0-301 GCF_054177405.1 Leptonychotes weddellii | reverse complement strand
CCTGACATCAACTACTTTCTCCAAGGAGTCTTGATTCCTTTTCTTGGGGCATAAGTGTTTATAAACCATGATCTAAGCACTGTGTGTGCTCATTACTATGGTAGTGCAATTCCTTCTAGAATCTCTTAACGGACAGACCTATAAAACATATGGAAGAATAAGCATCTGCGTGTACATCTACATCGGTATTGTTGGAGGCGTACCCACAGTATTGATCCCTTGAAGTAGACTTGCTGGGTCAAAAGATGGGTGGATTCCTGGTACTTCCCTCCTGAAGGATTCTACCAATCTGCTTCCCCTC
>NW_027755401.1:0-301 GCF_054177405.1 Leptonychotes weddellii | reverse complement strand
GAAAAGAAAGGAAAGGAAAGGAAAAAGAAAAGAAAAGAAAAAAAAGCTTTCCCAAACACCTCAAGCTGACACATGTTTATTTCTCACAAGATCAACCATAAATTTAAAGAAGACTTTGAAAAAGTGAGTATTTGTCTTCCCCAAGACCTTTAGAGACCTTGCCACTGATACCCCCGTACACCAGGGGATCATTGAGACCGTCTCTTCTAAAATCTTGCAGCTGTCTGCAGACCTTTGACTGTCTGCACTCCATATTCCTGTATCCTCTCTTCACTTTCCAATCTGTACTCATAGTTCTCTA
>NW_027755400.1:0-4256 GCF_054177405.1 Leptonychotes weddellii | reverse complement strand
TTAATTTTAGCCATTCTGACTGGTGTGAGGTGGTATCTCATTGAGGTTTTGATTTGGATTTCCCTGATGCCGAGCGATATTGAGCACTTTTTCATGTGTCTGTTGGCCATTTGGATGTCTTCTTTGGAGAAATGTCTGTTCATTTCTCAAGATTTCTTGAGAAAAATTAGTCCCTTATTTGAATAAGCCACTATGTTCAGGTTTCGGAAACATACTGCCAAAGACAATCCTAACTGATTTGCAAAAGATTCAAAATAAATGAGTTAGAGTTCAACTAAAAATGCCCGAATAAAGAAAGTATAATAATAAAGATAAAAAGCAAAAATTAATGAAATAGAAAACAAACAACTGAGAGTTTCAACAAACCAAAAGCTGATTTGGGAATAGAAAAAACTAATAAAGAAACATGGCTCTGGATCAAGAAAAAAATCTTTTATTTTTTGGACCCTGCCTCTCCCTCTAGACTCGTAAGAGTCTTGCCATTCCTTTACATGCATCCACCAGACTTGAACCAAACCAAATTTCTCACCATTCCTGGTATATTCTTCTGTGCCTCTACACATGCTTTCCTACTGCTTGAAATGTCTTTTCCCTTACTTGTGCACAGACAAGCTCTATTTTCTTCTTCAGGAAAACTCAAGGGTGACCTCCTCTAGGAAGCCTCTAACCCTTCAAACAACGTTTATACTGGTGCCCAGTATTATATCCCTTAGTACCCTATGCAAACTTTCACACAATTAGCAAATATGTATTAAGCAATTTCAGGCTCTTGCTAAAGCTCATTTTAGCAAATACTGTGTTTTAAATATATTTCCTGTCTTCCACCCTAAGCAAAGAGCTCTTTTAGGGCAGAATTTTATTCCTCTGTCCCTAGCACCTAGCTCAATGTCCTACACCTAATGAGCATTAACTAAATATCTGCTGAGTAAATAAATGAATAAAATAACAAAGAGGGGCGCCTGGGTGGCTCAGTCGTTAAGTGTCTGCCTTCGGCTCAGGTCGTGATCCCTGGGGTCCTGGGATCGAGCCCCGCATCGGGCTCCCTGCTCTGCGGGAAGCCTGCTTCTCCTTCTCCCACTCCCCCTGCTTGTGTTCCCTCTCTCGCTCTGTCAAATAAATAAATAAAATCTTTAAAAATAAAATAAAATAAAATAACAAATAATTAGGGCGCCTGGGTGCTCAGTTGTTAAGCGTCTGCCTTCGGCTCAGGTCATGATCCTGGGGTCCTGGGATCGAGCCCCGCATCGGGGAAGCCTGCTTCTCCCTCTCCCACTCCCCCTGCTTGTGTTCCCTCTCTCGCAATGTCTCTCTCTCTCTCTGTCAAATAAATAAATTAATTAATTAATTAATTAATTAATTAAATCTTTAAAAAAAGATAGCAAATAATTACAATGTTTATCACATGCTAGACGTATCAACAGAGTGCTATGAGATCACAAAAGGAAAGCAACCTACCCTCACTCTCCTTGCTAAAAAATGATACACTCTAGAATCAACTTTTTGTATATCTTTCACATGCCTTCACATAACATCGTATGTTTACAGAAATACTTCTATGCACTGAATGAATGGAAGTTATACATGAAACTTGTGTGCTTCTAGTTTTTGTTTTCGCAGCTGAATTATCAATTGAGGTGAAGGATCTTAGCAGGTATTTCTGCACAGCAATATGAACACAGTAAAATATGCTACCTGATAAATTGTCACTTGATGTCACCTAGTGCTGAGCTCAACCCACTGAGACATCTACAAAATTCTTTACTAATTAGCCCAACTTTCCACACAAACTCTAGAGGAAATATTAAATGTACTGAATATGGCCAAAGGCTACAGTCATACACTGCTGTGTGTGAACCTTCAGTATACATATGATAGAAATACAGTGTCTCCTTTAAAACACATCATTTCCCCACACACAGACACACACCGAATACTGAACCTCCCCAGAAGAGCTCCCTCTCGGAAATCCCCTGTACCTCAAAGAGGTTGCAGAACCAGATAAATGCAACAAGGAAAACAATAGGAAATTTAGCAAGAAGTAGTTTTGACAGACAATAAGGATATGCAACAGAGACCATTATCAAGGTGCAAACCCCAAAGCAGCACTGGACTGCTATCATCCTCTTTCTCTCATACTTTTCAATGCTAAACTCCTTTATTTTTTATTTATTTTTTTTTAAAGATTTTATTTATTTATTTGACAGAGAGCACAAGCAGGGGGAGCGGCAGGCAGAGGCAGAGGGAGAAGCAGGCTCCCCACCGAGCAGGGAGCCTGACGCGGGGCTCGATCCCAGGACCCCGGGATCATGACCTGAGCCGAAGGCAGACGCTTAACCATCTGAGCCACCCAGGCGCCCCACTAAACTCCTTTAAAAAGGGTGGTGAAGGAGGGGTGCCTGGGTGGCTCAGTCGTTAAGCATCTGCTTTTGGCTCCAGTCATAGTCCCAGGGTCCTAGGATCGAGCCCCACATCGGGCTCCCTGCTCTGCAGGAAGCCTGCTTCTCCCTCTCCCACTCCCCCTGCTTGTGTTCCCTCTCTCGCTGTGTCTCTGTCAAATAAATAAATAAAATCTTTAAAAAAAAAAAAGAAAAAGGGTGGTGAAGGATGGGGAGGGAAGTTTGTTTTCTTCTTTATACTCTCTTTTGTAAATCTCTGTAATATGGTGTCCACCCCTTGGAATTTATGTTTGGTAGATCTGGCACATTCCCTGATCTTTAGGAACCTATCTCTGACTGCTACTTGTCTGTTTTCCTTCTTCACACCCTCCACAAATAAAGGTACTTAAGGTTCAAGCCTTGCTGCTTTAGTGTCTCTATCCATACTATTTTCCTTGATTATTTCTGACACTGAAAACATTTTGAGGGATAAAAATGTGCTCAATTCCTATATAACACTGCTTTCATGCCAGAGTAATGCTGTACAATGAAGGGTTTTCTCTATATTTGATCTTCCTTGATCTCATTTTTTTAGGAGCCCAACATGGGGCTTGAACTCATGACCCTGAGATCAAGACCTGGGCTGAAATCAAGAGTCAGACACTTAACCAACTGAACCACCCAGGCACCCCAATTTCTTTTTTTTTTTTAAGATTTATTTATTTAATTATTTTTGAGAGAAAGAGAGAGAGCATGAGCAGGGGGAGGTGCAGGGAGAAACGCAGACTCCCCACTGAGCAGGGAGCCTGATGCAGGACTCGATCCCAGGACGCCGGGATTATGACCTGAGCCGAAGGCAGATACCTAACCGACTGAGCCACCCAGGCGCCCCACTCCAATCTCATTCTTGATATTGAAGGTTCCCTTAATTCTCTGACTCTGTGGAGCAATTTAATTCTGAAATGGCTGGTCTGACATGAGGGGACAAACATGGACAGCCAGACACACACACACACACTCATATTACACACATCTTGCTCATTGATGTTTTAGAGTTGGGGGTAGTTCAGATCACTCCCAGAACTCATTACTTTGTTTCTCCAAACAGCCTTGATATAAACTGACATCTCAGTCAGAAATAACACTAAAAACTGGTACTTCAGAAAGGACTAATGGGCTTTCTCCTAACCTTCACTCTCAGGTGGAACATGCACTACCTCACATCATCCTGTCTTGCTCTTAGTCATCTTGCAAAAGCTGCCTTATATACCTCCAAGACTATAGATCTAACTCTTCTCTGACACAGTGACTATTAAAACATACAGTCATTACATCTTGTTAGAACAGGGTCATATGCAGTGTTGATGAAAACACTTTTTTTTTTTTTTAAGATTTTATTTATTTATTCATGAGAGACAGAGAGAGAGAAGCAGAGGGAGAAGCAGGCTCCCAAGGAGCAGGGAGCCCAATGCGGGACTCAATCCCAGGACCCTGGGATCATGACCCGAGCCGAAGGCAGACGCTAACCATCTGAACCACCCTGGCGCCCGACGAAAACACTTTTTTTTTTTTTTAAGATTTTATTTATTTATTTGACAGAGAGAGAGACAGCGAGAGAGGGAACACAAGCAGGGACAGTGGGAGAGGGAGAAGCAGGCTCCCCGCCGAGCAGAGAGCCCGATGCGGGGCTCGAACCCAGGACCCTGGGATCATGACCTGAGCCGAAGGCAGATGCTTAATGACTGAGCCACCCAGGCGCCCCCCAACAAAAACACTTTTTATAGTGAGGTCGCAGAGAGGCAGATAGAAAAGCACAAACACAATCATGAAATAAAAAATAGAGAATTTGAGGGGTGCCTGGGTGGCTCAGTCGTTAAGCGT
>NW_027755399.1:0-301 GCF_054177405.1 Leptonychotes weddellii | reverse complement strand
TGACCAAGAACGAGAGGGGCTGTGCCTTAGCCGGATCTCAGGGCCAACAGTAGCTGCTTTGGCCTTTTTACGCAGATCTAGAATGTTCCTTTTATACTTCCCATTTTGGAGAAACACCCCCTTCCCTGCCCCCAGTCCATACAAGGCAGAGTAGAATTGGTTGACCCCAAAACTGCATGAATAGCCCAAATCAGAGCCCTTCTCTGCTCTCCCGTAGACAAATATGTGAAAAAGAAAAGCTGTTAAAAAGGGAAACAGGATGCAGTTAGGAACGTCTGCCTTTTGGTTCACTCAGTAACTT
>NW_027755398.1:0-301 GCF_054177405.1 Leptonychotes weddellii | reverse complement strand
CTGGGCGCCTGGGTGGCTCAGTTGGTTAAGCGACTGCCTTCGGCTCAGGTCATGATCCTGGAGTCCCTGGATCGAGTCCCGCATCGGGCTCCCGGCTCGGCGGGGAGTCTGCTTCTCCCTCTGACCCTCCCCCCTCTCATGTGCTCTCTCTCATTCTCTCTCTCTCAAATAAATAAATAAAATCTTTAAAAAAAAAAAACCAGTCTTGTTAGAAAAACAGCAATTTCTGGGCTAAAAGCTGATTTTAATAGATCTCTTAACTAAAAAGAGGGCTAAAGAGAGATCGGAGTGCTAGTGAGCA
>NW_027755397.1:0-301 GCF_054177405.1 Leptonychotes weddellii | reverse complement strand
AAGGGAATGTATTAACTTAAATCGCTGCAAATTCCAATGTGGGACTGCCTTAAAAGTATAGCATGAGGTAGGAATGACAGCAAGCGGTCAGGAGACACTCTCTCTGTCTCTCTCTGTCTCTCTCTCAGGTGAACTTTACTGTTTCCTTTCTTCTCAACCACATTCTCCATTCATATGTCCTGGGAAAGATAGCCATCAGTTATTCTCCTCTTTCTTCTCCTGCACATCCTCAGAAGAGAAATTGATCCTCTTTCCATTCTCCCCTGTGAAGATTCTCATTGGTCAAGCTTTGGTCACATGC
>NW_027755396.1:0-301 GCF_054177405.1 Leptonychotes weddellii | reverse complement strand
ATGCCAAGAATAAACAAGGAATCCCAAGAACTCTGCTACTTTCACATGTAGATCAGGGAAAAAATCACAAAGCTTTGGTGTCATGCAAATCTGAATATGAGTCCTTCTCTACCAACTTAGTACAACTTCAGACAACTTAGCCACTCTGGAGCTGGATGATACGATCTATCTTACAAGGCTATGGCATTGAATGATTTGACGTGTGTAACAGTAATAAGTATAGTGGGGCACCTGGGTTGCTCAGTCATTGGGCGTCTGCCTTCGGCTTAGGTCATGATCTCAGGGTCCTGGGATAGAGCCC
>NW_027755395.1:0-301 GCF_054177405.1 Leptonychotes weddellii | reverse complement strand
CTGGTGACCACGGGCAGCACCTGCGCGGCTCCTGCCAGACGGTTCGTGCCCAGCTTCTCAGCGGCTCCTGCTGCACCTCGCTGTCCTGAGCGGGCCGTGCCGACCGGGGTCCACACACTGGGGCGGGAGCCAGGGTCCTGCAGCAGGTGCTCTGCAGACCCCGCTCAGGGGCAGAGACAGAGACGGCAGAGGCCAGAGGATTGCCGGGGGCCTCGAAGAGAGCATCCCCTCCCTCCTTGGAGGGCTGAGGCTGGGACCACAGAAAGGCCTGGGCTCTGGGTTCTGAAGGGGCCCCAAGCAG
>NW_027755394.1:0-301 GCF_054177405.1 Leptonychotes weddellii | reverse complement strand
TTTTTTTTAAAGATTTTATTTATTTATTTTAGACAGAGAGAATGAGAGAGACAGAGAGCACATGAGAGGGCGGAGAGTCAGAGGGAGAAGCAGGCTCCCTGCTCAGCAGGGAGCCCGATGCGGGACTCGATCCCGGGACTCCGGGATCATGACCTGAGCCGGAGGCAGTCGCTTAACCAACTGAGCCACCCAGGCGCCCTAAGGTAGTCCTTCTTAACCCTCAACCTACAACAGAGAATAGCATAGGCAAGCCAAGCCCATTCCTTGCTGGGGGGAATGAGGTCCTTCTCACAGCACAGGG
>NW_027755393.1:0-301 GCF_054177405.1 Leptonychotes weddellii | reverse complement strand
TCTGTATGTTTGTATGATTTTTAAATATATGCGTGTGTGTATATACACATACATGCATACAATTTTTTATAACTCCCAATGGAATCATACTATAGATCAGCATTCTCAAACTCAAATGTGCTTAAGAATTATCTGGAGGGGGGCGCCTGGGTGGCTCAGTCGTTAAGCGTCTGCCTTCGGCTCAGGTCATGATCCCAGGATCCTGGGATCGAGCCCCGCATTGGGCTCCCTGCTCCGCGGGAAGCCTGCTTCTCCCTCTCCCACTCCCCCTGCTTGTGTTCCCTCTCTCACTGTGTCTCTC
>NW_027755392.1:0-301 GCF_054177405.1 Leptonychotes weddellii | reverse complement strand
AGAATTCTTAGCTTGGGTTGGTAGAACTTCTCACAGTCAAACTTAGGAACACGTGAAACAGCGAGCAAAACATTCTCTGCAAGAACATACGTGGAGAATAACGAGAGGCGGCTTACTCCTGAAAGGTCCACGGGGATGGGGAAGAAAGGATGGGCAGAGGTGGCCCCTGGCACGCAGGTCCTTACTCAGTGGAGTCCTGTCTGTGAACCACAAGGCCTGCTTCTGGGCTGGACTTGGCCTTGTGCAATGATTCCCCCAAATTCTCCCTCTCCCACATTCACAGCTGGACGTGGATGGTAAC
>NW_027755391.1:0-301 GCF_054177405.1 Leptonychotes weddellii | reverse complement strand
CAAATAAATAAATAAAATCTTTAAAAAACAAAACAAACGAATGTATTCTAGGAAAGATTCCAGACGGCATAGCACAATGCACAGTGATGTAATAGTCTTTCCTTTTGTTTTTTAAAGATTTTATTTATTTATTTGAGAGAGAGATAGCGAGAGCAGGAACACAAGCAGGGGGAGTGGGAGAGGGAGAAGCAGGCTTCCCATGGAGCAGGGAGCCCGATGCGGGACTCGATCCCAGGACCCTGGGATCATGACCTGAGCCGAAGGCAGACGCGTAACGACTGAGCCACCCAGGCGCCCCCTA
>NW_027755390.1:0-301 GCF_054177405.1 Leptonychotes weddellii | reverse complement strand
TTTTTTTTTTTATTTGACAGAGAGAGACACAGCGAGAGAAGAAACACAAGCAGGGGGAGTGGGAGAGGGAGAAGCAGGCTTCCCGCGGAGCAGGGAGCCCGATGCGGGGCTCAATCCCAGGACCCTGGGATCATGACCTGAGCCGAACGCTGATGCTTAACGACTGAGCCACCCAGGCGCCCCAAATTGTATCTGCTTAAAGTGTACAATGTGATGATCTGATACAAGTAAACATTGTGAAATGATCATCACGATCGAGTTAATTAACATATTCATCTCACATAGTTACCTTTTGGTTTTG
>NW_027755389.1:0-4256 GCF_054177405.1 Leptonychotes weddellii | reverse complement strand
GGAGAAGATATTTGCAAATGACATATCAGATAAAGGGCTAGTATCCAAAATCTATAAAGAACTCATCAAACTCAACACCCAAAGAACAAAGAATCCAATCAAGAAATGGGCAGAAGACATGAACAGACATTTTTCCAAAGAAGACATCCAAATGGCCAACAGACACATGAAAAAGTGCTCAACATTGCTCGGCATCAGGAAAATCCAAATCAAAACCTCAATGAGATACCACCTCACACCAGTCAGAATGGCTAAAATTAACAAGTCAGGAAACGACAGATGAGAGCTTCCAGCACGCGACCTTAAAGTACTTCCTGGCTTCAGCTTTCATTTCTCCTCTGCATCATCGGCTGCTAACAGGGCTGCCAGGACCCCGCATGCGGTAAGATGGGCACAATGGGCTGACAGAACCCTTCATGATTCTCATCCCAGCTCTGGACCTGTAACGTGGCGGGACCCAGTTGTGACCTAAGGATCCGTTCCGTTATTCGTCTCCTACGGCACTGTGGACTCTGGATTGTATGGTGTAACTTCAGAGGACTGTTTGTGAATGTCAGGAGTATTTGGACCATTTTTTTCTACTTGCTGCAGCAGAGAGCACACCCACCAAATACACTCCGTTGAGCAGCATCACCTCCGCGTGATTCACGTCACTGAGCTCAGGCCGCAGCAATGGGGGCTGGGGCGGGACCCTTTCTCCTTGGCTCCTGGAGAGCCCGGCTGGAAAGCGGTTGCCACCGTCTCCCGTTCTCAGGGCCGTGCCTCGTGGCCGTGGCTCGTGGCCCGTGGCCGTGGCTCGTGTTGTGTCTGCTGCCTGAAGACGCCGGATGGACAGATTGCTGTGGACGTCAGCTCTGCCGTCCTGGGTTTGTGACTTGCTCTCCATCTGGACTCCCTGCTCTGTTCTCTCCGCGGCAGGCTAAGAACAGCCTTTGGTCGAAGCTTGGAAGTTCTGCTTTCTTCCCGAGAACGCCTCCACGTCAGCCTTCCCAGGGACAGCTCCTTCCACAGCCTCACGTAGGACCATGAGGACATCCTTCTGTGGATCAGGTTGGCAGGTGAATATAGAAAAGTGGCCGGTGTCTCTTCCTGCCAATGCAGAACCGTGTCCCCAAACGCAGCCCAGATTCATTCACATCCGGCTGGAGGTGAATTCTTTGCCCACCAGGGCACGCTCCCCACAGGCTGGGCCAGGCTTCCCTTCCCACCACGGCTCAGGATTTGTTAGTAGGGGTCTCGCCTTGACACTCACTGCCCTTCAGCTTCGGACCCCTCGTCATCGCCTGGGGTAGCCAGGGGCACTGACACATTCCTCCGTGGAGCTCTGGTGCTGAGTTACCAACAGCAACCTTCTCAGGGTAAGTCCCCAGTGCCATGTGTTGGGTCGGCTCCTTGGCCCGGAGCCTGTTCCTCCACACCCAAGAGTTCAGACCTGAGTGGATGTCATCGTGACTTCTTCCCCAGCGAGCAAGGTCTATGGCTCTTCGGGGTGTGCAGCGCCTCACACACGGACCTCACCGGATGCACATGCATTTTGGTTACAAGCATAAAGGTGACCGCTTCCTGAATTTCCAAGATACGGTCGATTGACTGATTAAAATGAAATAAAGCTTAATCATCCTAACTGAAAGCAGCTGTGTATATCAGAAAATGCTTTTTAAAGGAAACATTTATTGCCTATTTATTGCAACTCACGATTGCTATTTTATTTTGGGATTTTATGTTTTTACCAGGTAGACGGCATTTTAGCAGGGAGAGCCTACACAGTGTCAGGAATCCCCGCGTCTGTAAACCGCCCAGGTGTGTATTCTACTGGTGGATGTGTGGAGATTTCTTATCTATGAAAGACATTCACGGGGCGCCTGGGGGCTCAGTCGTTGGGCATCTGCCTTCGGCTCAGGTCATGGTCCCAGGGTCCTAGGATCGAGCCCTGCATCGGGCTCCCTGCTCGGTGGGAAGCCTGCTTCTCCCTCTCCCACTCCCCCTGCTTGTGTTCCCTCTCTCACTGTGTCTCTCTCTGTCAAATAAATAAATAAAATCTTAAAAAAAAAAAAAGACATTCATTTTTATTTAGACTTTGAAATTTGGCTACACGAACAATTTAAAAGAAAACCCTCACCAACAACTATGATGTCTACTGACGGATCGCACCTCTGTGGATGGTGTCTGCTCCAGCACAGCTTATCAACAGTGGATGTCAGGGGCGCCTGAGTGGCTCAGTCGGTGAAGTGCTTGCCTTCGAGGTCCTGGGATCGAGCCCCGCATCGGGCTCCCTGCTCAGCGGGAAGTCTGCTTCTCCCTCTGCCCACTGCTCCCCCTGCTTGTGCTCATTCTCTCTCTCTCTCCCTCTGACAAATAAATAAATAAAAATGTTTAAAAAAAAAATGGATGCTGTATTTTGCCAAATGCTTTTTCTGTATCTATTGAGAGGATCATATGGTTCTTATCCTTGCTTTTATTAATGTGCTGGATCACATTGATTGATTCATGAATATTGAAAGGGGTTATTTTTCTATGACTTCAGTTGTATGTTTTATTGAAAGTCTAATTTTTTATTTCATTCCATTTTTATTACCATTTAAATTTTATCTTTTCATATGCTCACAGATCATTTAATTTTTTTCAGTGAATTGACCATCTTGATTTGCTTTTCCTTTTCTTTGTTGATTTATAAAAAGCTCTTTGCATATTGATGTAATTGGGCATTTTTCTGCCATATGTCTTGAAAACAGTTTTTGTCAGTTTTGCATTATATTCTAGCTTTGTTTATGGTATTTTAAGAAACAATGCAGAAGTTTAAAATTTTTAAGTGGTCAAATTTGTCATATTATTCTTTATAGTTTTCATTGTTTGGATTGTTTATAAATAATTCGTCTACTCCACAATTACAAAATCAATTCTGTCATGTTTTCTTAATGTACTTTTACTATTTCATTTGCTTGTTTAAATCATTTATCGGCCTGGAATTATCAATTCTGCTATAAATAGTGAAATGGAATTCAGCTTACTTTGTTTCCAGATGGCTAACCAGAGTCTACAAACTATTGAACAATCCACTTCTTCTCGGTGATCTGAAGTGATGTTTTAGGTATATCAAGTCCCATATGTACTTAGATATCTGTTAATGAAACCCCTCTAGTGGTACGTCATTTCTAAAACAACATGGAAAGGGGCACCTGGGTGGCTCAGTCGTTGGGCGTCTGCCTTCAGCTCAGGTCATGATCCCGGGGTCCTGGGATCGAGCCCCGCATCGGGTTCCCTGCTCAGCGGGAAGCGGGCTTCTCCCTCTCCCACTCCCCCTGCTTGTGTTCCTGCTCTTGTTGTGTCTCTCTCTGTCAAATAAGTAAATAAAATCTTTAAAAAAATAAAATAAATAAAATAAAATAAAACAACATGGAAAATTTTCCTGAGGGTATTTCCTTGCTCACAGGACTTAGCAGTTCCTCCCACTCTCCCACCAGCCCATCATTCCTCTTCTGTTTCCTGTAGATCATAAAACAGCCACTCATGCTAAGCTGACATGGCCCCCTAAAAGACTGCATGCACTTTCCTTTCTTGGTGAAGGGCATGACTTAGCCCAGCTTCCCACATACCCCTCCAGGTTGCAAGGTTTGGGGCAGAAAGGGCAGAGGGCCTCCCAAGTGGGAACAGGTCAGTGGTGATGAGGACCATCTGTGCACCTAGAGCCGTCAGCTGCAAGGGGATGCTCCCTAAGTCTCCTCCACCCAGTTACAGCAAGGGGACAGCAAAAGGACACCTCAGGCCCCCAGA
Source organism: Leptonychotes weddellii (assembly GCF_054177405.1). Taxonomy (NCBI): domain Eukaryota; kingdom Metazoa; phylum Chordata; class Mammalia; order Carnivora; family Phocidae; genus Leptonychotes; species Leptonychotes weddellii. The sequence goes on along the minus strand of NW_027755389.1, from coordinate 485 downwards.
TGCAGCTACCGTGTCCTTCTTTCCTTCTTTAGCCTCTCGCGATGACATCTATCCCAAGGATGATGTCACACAAGGGGGCCTGTGGTGCAGCAAGCACACCTCCTCCAGGGACATCATCTCTCCATACGCCCAAAGCTGCCAAGGTGGCCTTCTTCAGCTTGGCTCTGTCCTATCCTTAAGGTTGGCATCTTTGGTCCCTTAAATGACACACTGGACCAAATGGACTTCACAGACATATTCAGAACATTCCATCCCAAAGCAACGGAATACACATTCTTCTCTAGTCCCCATGGAACATTCTCCAGAATAGATCACATCCTAGGTCATAAATCAGGTCTCAACCGGTACCAAAAGATTGGGATCATTCCCTGCCTATTTTCAGACCACAATGCTTTGAAACTAGAACTCAATCACAAGAGGAAAGTTGGAAAGAACTCAAATACATGGAGGCTAAAAACATCCTACTAAAGAATGAATGGGTCAAC
>NW_027755388.1:0-301 GCF_054177405.1 Leptonychotes weddellii | reverse complement strand
CCATAAAAATAAGAATCCCCAGCAGTCAGGTAATCGAGGTTTATATATGTCATCCTGAGCTAAGGGGAAGGGGGCCGGGATCTGGGGCTTCAACGGGAAGGAAGACAACTTATAGAAGATGGGAAGAGCAAATGTTTGGTAAATACATGTTTGCCATGGCATGCAGATAGGTCTTTCAGATACAGAACTTACCTCTGTAATAGGCCAGAATGATTGTTAGGCTTTTTAGCCTCATCACTGATTTTGTTTTAGTTTCTCAACAAGTGCTTAAGCCCTTGGGGGAATGTGCTCAATTCGAACC
>NW_027755387.1:0-301 GCF_054177405.1 Leptonychotes weddellii | reverse complement strand
TGCTCGGCATGGAGTCTGCTTCTCCCTCTGACCCTCCTCCCTCTCATGCTCTCTGTCTCTCATTCTCTCTGTCTCAAATAAATAAATAAAATCTTTAAAAAAGATGTAGTCCATATATACAATGGAATATTACTCAGTTATCAGAAAGGATGAATGCCCATCTTTTACATCAACATGGATGGGACTGGAGGAGATTATGTTAAGTGAAATAAGTCAAGGAGAGAAAGAGGGATGGGTGCCTGGGTGATAGACATTAGGGAGAGTATGTGCTAATGTGAGCACTGTGAATTGTGTAAGACTG
>NW_027755386.1:0-301 GCF_054177405.1 Leptonychotes weddellii | reverse complement strand
CTGAGACCAGACGAAATCCAGGTCTCCTACTCCCTCTCTAGCTCTTTTAAATACTTGTTGGTCTCTTTAAGCTACCAAAGTCTTATTGTTATAAATTTTGGCATTTAAAAATTTATTTTGTCATATATATTCACTTTACCTCTATTTTTCTTTTTTCTTTTCTTTTCTACTTTTTTGACCAGTCTTGCCAGAGATCTTTGTATTTTATTTTTATTAGGAAACAAACAAAACATCTTTTAAATTTGTTACTCTTTTGTTGTTGTGTGTGTTCTCCATATCATTGATTTTTGCCCTTGCTGTT
>NW_027755385.1:0-301 GCF_054177405.1 Leptonychotes weddellii | reverse complement strand
CAGCCTCCCTTGGGAGCGGAAGCCAGCTCTCCCAGCACACAGCCCCCTTGGGGAGCTGGAGAGCAGCAACTCTGTCCACCCGCTCCTGCCGAGATGCTTCCTACCTCTCTAAGCCCTAGGACCCAGGCCCCATCTCAGAGCCTCTAGAAGGCAGGCAGGCCAGCAGGTGTCCTAGCTCACTGCCGGCCAGCACCGTCGTGGCCTGAGGGCAGAGGGTCAGACTGACCCAGGTGCCTCAGGGTTCCCAGACTTGCTTCAGCCCTGGCCTCTCTGTCCTCTGCCCATAACCTGCCAGCTCCCC
>NW_027755384.1:0-301 GCF_054177405.1 Leptonychotes weddellii | reverse complement strand
CGAGGACTTAGGGCCAAGCTGCTGGGCGTGAGTCCAGGTTCTGCAGCTCACTACCTGTGCAACAGCAGGGGAGTCTCTTAACCTCTCTGGGCCTCAACTTCTTCATTCAAATGGGGATGGCAACGACACTACCTTATGGACCAGTGATGATGACAAAGGGATAATACGTTGAAAGCACTTAGAGCAGTGCCTGGGCCCCACTGAACGCCAATTCCGTGACGGCTGTGATGGTGATGATGCCAACACAGAGGATGAAGTGACAACAGTAATGATGGGGCCCGTGATGTTGATGATGACGGCA
>NW_027755383.1:0-301 GCF_054177405.1 Leptonychotes weddellii | reverse complement strand
GCAGGAAAGAATAAGAGAACAATTTTTGACATGTTCCTAAGAAAGCAGAAGATAGAAAAATGTGCTTGACATTAAAAAGGAAGAGTTAAAATAATGAACAAGTTACAATGTAAAAATACAGGATCAAGCAACAGTGAATCTACAATTGCCTAAGATTTAAAAGCTCAGAGAAGCTGTAGGTATTTACAGGGGACAGGGGAGGTAATTTGGAATCTGGGAGTTTTCAGCCAAGCATGTTGAATCAAAGATCAGATGACAGGAAGTCATGAAGAAGGATAAGGCCCAGAGAATAAAAGAACCA
>NW_027755382.1:0-301 GCF_054177405.1 Leptonychotes weddellii | reverse complement strand
TCCTCAGCTGCTGGGAGGTCACCGCTGAGCCCGGGGACGTCCTGAGTCCAGTGTCCTTGTTCCCCTGGGCTCTGGGCCACACGGTATCAGCTCGCCCTCCCAAGGGGCTGGAGACTGAGGTCAGCCATGCGGGCAGCCGACCAGGTCTGCGTGACGGGCACCAGATAAAGACCTTGGACACCGAGGCTGGGGGCTTCCCTGGCTGGCAACACTTGTATGTGCTGTCACTTCGGGGCCCGCGACTCCACGGGGAGAGGGCAGTAGGGACCCTCCTGGGCCCTGCTCTGGGCACCCCTTCCCC
>NW_027755381.1:0-301 GCF_054177405.1 Leptonychotes weddellii | reverse complement strand
ACATGATTGTCTGTTATTCAGGAGTGGGAAGAAAAAACTATGCAAATTGATGTGGTTCCCCGTCATTCACTCTGATAAGTACCGAAAGGTGTGTTTCAAGCCGCGTTTGGTCAACAAACCAGTTACAAGTTACAACAAACCAGTTATAAGTCAAGAATGGTGTCCAGCTTCCATTTACAGCAGCGAGGGCCTCAGAGGACGGAAGTCACCTGCCCAGTGGGGGTCCCGCAGGGTGGCACCCTCAGTGCGAGGTGGACGGAAATAACCCCCCTTGCAGACCAGGGCTCGTGATTGAGCATTG
>NW_027755380.1:0-301 GCF_054177405.1 Leptonychotes weddellii | reverse complement strand
CTGCCCATGCACATTCCCCTACAATCACATCGGTACAGTGACTTAGGATCTCTGAAATCGAAGCCTGGGGCATGTGGAGAAATTGGTTCAAACTGTCCCCCACTCCTACGTCCTGCTCATCCTGCATCCGGATGCCCTCCTGCCTCCCCCTCAAGAGACTCACTGCTGTCCACCCCACCTAAGTGCTCTTCCCAGACAGTGTCTTCACTGCATCTCCACTGAAACTTGATGGAAACAACAAGCAGACTCAGGAGGGAAGACTGGGGACGGAGTGCTGTGTTTTGCATTTGTTAGTGACATA
>NW_027755379.1:0-301 GCF_054177405.1 Leptonychotes weddellii | reverse complement strand
ACATTTTTTATTGTTTCCAGACTTTTACTAATATAGAAAACGGTGCATACAATATCTGTTGTTTTCTTCTTTTTGAATGAGTTTTTTAGATGGTGGGGCGAATCAAAGAGTGGGATTGATTTCACAGCTCTCGATAAACTTTGTTCTGCCGATTTTCCATAAGCAGCAATGCCACTGGCAGGGTATTAAGATACTCATTTGGGCACTTTTCGCTTGTTTGTTTTAACTTCTGCGAAGGTAATCATGTAACCTGCCACAGCTTTTCACTTTCTACTAATTCTCTCTTTTTCACACAGCCAGC